>NW_027516768.1:0-53468 GCF_048772815.1 Callospermophilus lateralis
GTAAAATGATTGAGGGAACAGTGTATACTTGGGGTTAAAAACAGGTTTGATTTGGGTTACGAGTGATTCTGTGTGATGAATAATGGTATTGGGAACCTGCAATATTTACAAGAATATAGAGGTGAAATATAAGTAGGAAAACAGAAATCTAGGTATGATTTGAAGCCCAGAAGGGTTTTACCCTTGATTGGGATACTTAGCTTTGAATGATGTTCTGCAAAGATGCCTCAGATAATTCGATATACAATGGCATAGGACCTTGTACATTGGATGATTGAATTTAGAGAGAACATCCAGTCAAAAAGGGATATTCAATAGGATTAGGAAGATAGTCGGTATGTTTAGGAAGAAGAGTGAGTATAGAATTTGGACCAAAAGTTCTTTAGCAATAGACTTTCGGTTGTTGAGTGAATGTAAATGTCAGCACATATGAAGAGTCAGTCACTATGTTGAACTGGGGAAAATATGTAGAAAAGCAGATACCAATAGAAATATCAGGAAATCAGGCAAAGTATAAAGTGAGTGATAGAATTAGACATTTTCAACAGGGTTGAGTTTGAATATATAAATTAGGAAAAAAACCAATATGTAGTCACCAATAGGATTGACAATTGACAGCATTAGGCAACCTGGACATGGATGTTTTTAGAAATCCATGTTCACTTTCCATTTAGGCTTTGGTACAATCATAAGTGTGACCTTTCCATTTTTTGTCCAGAATATTACTGTGATAATGAGGTGACATGAGTATTTCTTTCACCATTTCTGGGAGCAATATATTGAAGATGTAAAATGAGAATCGGGGTTACAAAGAGGTGTACCCTGTTTCTAGGAATATAGAGAAAAAGCATGAATAGACCATACTGTGAATAAATAATATAACTTTTTTGAACTTTAAATAATGAACTGAACTGATATCTGAAAAATTAAAGGAAATCGTATATTGATATACAATCATTCATTCCAACCAGGTATATATGTAATGGAAATATTTGTGTTTTGTTTTATCATGAAGAGTGTGTGACGTTTGCTTCAAAATGATTATGGAAATTCAAAATAATGTGTTTGGAAAGAAGTCTCATGAAAAGACCAGTCAAGAAACCCTGACAATACATGTGTTCTGAAGCAAGAAGTGGTGAAAGTTGAAACAAATGCTTATTAATTTGTGAACTTGTGGATGAAATGTATATCCTGTGATGTGCAAAAACTGAAGAAACAATAATGTTCCAGTGTCGAATACAAATGAATGACAAATTACATATCATGTCCCATAGGAGTCTACTTGCATTGATGTTAGACTGGGTCAGTTACTGTATAATAATTAGGATTTGTATGCACCATTCACTGAAGCTAGTTTTCAGTACTAGGAAACAAATATGTATTTCAGGTGGATGAATATTTCTGATTATCATCTTGTGAAAAGTGGATTATAAATCCACATACATGAACATGAATGAATTTAGAGAGTGTATATTAGACACATATATTTCATATTTTGAAAAATTTGGAGAGTATATCTATATCTATATCTATATCTATATCTATACACACACACACACACACACACACACACACACACACACACACACACAACTCACAGACATTAAAAAGTACCAATATAAATGCCAATCGAAATTCAAAAGTAAATATGTATCATCCACAAATGCAAAAATATTCATTTTACTGAACATGAGCTAATGAATAATGTTGTTCTACTAGGACGCTCTCCTATAAGTTGAATTTTCATTTCCAACAGCATTTAGGAGGAGTGAACTCTTCTCACAATTTGTATCTGCCAAGACAGCCACCTCACAAAATGTACGTGTGATACCTGGTAGGATTCTATATATGCATATAAATATACGTGTGTGAAGAGACTACAGAAAAAGGAAACAAGAATTCACATATTTGTTAAGTTTAAAACACATGGAGAATATTTCAAATAAATTTGACTAGATTTATAACTCCTACCTTATATAATGCAAATGTCAAATCCAACTATACAACATGTCTCCTCTGAAGTACTTGTAATTCTAATGTGTTGGGTTAATTTTCTCCATTATATTAGGATGAATAGTCTGAGTCTACTAGGTATGGGTTAGTGTCAGGGATTCAGTATTTCGAATGGAAAATTGGAAAATGAATCCAATGTGTATGTAAATATATGCTGCACAAATATCCTCCCGCTCTCATCCAGAACAATGCCTTGACATTACCTTCACCCCAAGTAAGACACAATTAGAGGAGAAGAGTTACAAAATCAGTGAATACATATCTGGAATGGAAAATGCTCAGGAGTTCACAACCTTGGAGGTGGTAGAGGAGTTTCCAAAACTAAGGGACAGGGTAAACACTCCACAAACATGGAGCTCTGCTGGCCTAAAAACTTTTTGAGAAACTGCTCTGAGCTTCCACACTTGAAATATATGTTGTTTTCAGGAGATTTGGCTTCCTCTGTAGTGAGAACATCAAAGCTGGGTCTGCATCTATGTGACCTGGAGGACATGGTTTCTTATTTTCCAATGAACAAGATGAAGCAGTGCTGAATCCTCTCTTTGTAGGTAAACTGAGGCCACTGGGGACTAAGTGTCTCCCCGTGTGGACTGTGAAGCCATTTGGTCCTCTTCCAGTTTTTGTGGTGTTTTTGCTGCTGCACTGTGAGTTTGGTATTTGTTTCACGAAATACTAGGAGCTAAACTGGGACACAGTGCTGGAGGGAGTTCTGTCACGTGTGGTGGGTCAGGGTCTGCAAGAGAATGCACCAACTAGGCTCCTATCTCTCACAGCTTGCCCCATTGCCCCTTGTCCATATCAACCTGATTCTTAATTTTCCTCTGAAAACTCTCCATATAACAAGATGCCTTTACATATAAGGGTCTGTTGGCTGCACCATGTCAGTTACAAGCCTTTTGGAATCCAATGGTAGATCCACATGGCCCTACCACGGATGTTTTATCAAACACCTCCCCACCACTGCTCTAGACCCACTCCTCAGCAGGCTCCAAATTTCTGGCATCTCTGTTCTACACCATTTTCATGAAACTCAGTAAATCAAGGCACTGTCTGGTATACTCATGATCAGCAACAGGACATCCAATGTTTCTCCAGTGCCACCTGGTCATAGGAATTTCAAAAATTTCATGGTATTTATCTAGCCATTTTTCAAGCATGAAGTTGGAGGCACTGTGGGTTTCAGTTCATTCAGCAAACATTAAATGGTGAGGAAGCTCATTTCAATGAAATCTCTGGAGAACTCTCACAGGCATGGCTTCCCAAAGAGTGGACAAAAGGTCACATTAGGTCAGGCCCATTGAGGTCTACAATGTGAGGTCCATGTGTGTTTTGACTCTCAAATATGGCTGCCATTTCTTTAAGAATAAAATCATGTGATATCCTTGCTGAGATTCCCAGGCCTCTGTGGAAATCCATCCGGGGCCTAGGTCTCAGGTTCCAAGAGCGACTTTCATGCGTGGCCTCTTAAAATCCCAACAAAATTCATGGCAATGCTTCTCTGAGTTCAGTTCCAAAACCCAGTCTCTAAGGGGAATCACACCAGAGTTCAAGCCCACGTGGACCCAGTCATTTTTTCCAATGCCACACAAATGACCAAAATTAAAACCAAAACACTCCCACATGGCCCTCATCTTATTTCATATAGTCAATCATCTTAACCTCTGGCTGGAGGTTTCCATGAGGGGCGCAGCCCAAGACAGTGTCCAAAATCAGCTCGTTTGCCCCTCATTTGTCTAAAGTCAGGGTAGCCTGGACACCGTTTCTGTGAACCAGGAGTGAACAAATAAGCCTGCCGTTAATACTTCTGTGTTTCTCCAATTTGAGGCCTACTGATTTTAGGTATCGATTCTTTAGGTGATTTAGAGTCATGCGAAAACACAAGTACCTCTGCAGGGCTTTGAAGAACTCAATTGACCCAAAGAATCCCTATTGTCATTTGATGGAGTGCAGGAACCTAACAGAGGAAGGCAAGAGACTTCATCCACGATGAATAAAATTTTTTGCCATTTTGGTTTTGGAAGCTCACATGGGATCATTCTTAAGATCCATCAGGTGCTGAGAATCTAAGTCACAGCCACACACAGGCCCAAGAGGCTGATGAAGACACATCCCTTTCCAAAGCAATTAAGCAAAGAGCCACAGGTGAGGCCCATTCATTTCCATTTGAAAACTGTTTTCATCAGGCTTCACAAAGGGGTGGCCTGAGGCAAAGACCTTCCTGACATTCAGTGCAACACAACAATAAGTAAGCAAAAGGCCCAAAGCAGGGTTTCTGCACTGAGACTTTCCTGGTCACACTGATATCTGAGTTTTCTGAGATGCTCGCCATTCTCTTCAGCTATCCAGTACATGGCCATGTCACAGAGCTTGGAGGTGGTACATATTTTGGACACAAATCCATGAGCCTATTCTGGAGAGTGGCCAGAATTCAGGAAGAAAACTACAACTTAGAAAGATAGCAGGTGTTGCACATCGATAAGACAAGCTGCAGTCCATTCATATATTGGGCATGGGAAGATTTATACTAGACAGGACACATCCATTAATGCATTCTCTTTTCTAATGTCTACAACAACGGACACAGTGGGATACACAGAAAGAGAAACACTCGCCGTGTCAAATGACTTACTAGAAACTGTCCACTCCAAACCAAACAAACCGCCTTTTCTATCTATTCTCAGAACACGAGACAAAACAACAAACCCACACCCACTCCCACAAAGGCACCTCCTTCCCCCAAGTACGTCTGTGACTATCCGGAGTGTCCTCTGACTGGTGGGCCATACTATGTTCCCCCGAAATGGCCTGTCTTCTCTCAGATCTTGTTTCCTTGACCAACTCTGTGAAGATGTCAGGAAAAAGTGGTTAGCCACTACCTGTTTTCTCAGGAAAGGTCCATCTTCAGAGCTCTCCTGGCATTTGGCCATCCTCACATCATTAGGTACCAAGAAAACTGACTCTGTTTTTAGTAAATCCAAACAAGTGAGCCCACTGGGACTGGGACTGGGACTGCCTCTGGGTGCCTGGCTTCTTGGATACCAAGTTCAGAGAGTTCCATCAACAAGGAAATGAGGTATGTCACATTCTTTGGAACTGAATGAGGTCACTGCCTTGGCAACCACTTTGTCCTAACAGTTGCTTCCAAGGGTAACATAAGATGGAGGTTGCCCCTACTTCCTGTGACACTTTCATAAGGTAGAATGTATATCACCATTGGCACCCGGGAACAGCTCTCCACTCAGCCCTGGTTTGGTCCATCTTCTGTACAATAAGAAGAGAGAGAGGCAGATTCAGACACATCCCTTCATCCTGACCAGGTTGTTTGCCATGGAAGATGACTTTTGCTCTCTCAGGTGCTTCATACCTGCCTACAACTTCTCCAGGTATCATTTGTGCATGGACATTTGAGGTTCTCATCAGGTGGAAGGTCCCCAACTTTCCTGTATTGTAAGAACCACTCTGTCCCTGCTCTTCTGTAAAATGATTGAGGGAACAGTGTATACTTGGGGTTAAAAACAGGTTTGATTTGGGTTACGAGTGATTCTGTGTGATGAATAATGGTATTGGGAACCTGCAATATTTACAAGAATATAGAGGTGAAATATAAGTAGGAAAACAGAAATCTAGGTATGATTTGAAGCCCAGAAGGGTTTTACCCTTGATTGGGATACTTAGCTTTGAATGATGTTCTGCAAAGATGCCTCAGATAATTCGATATACAATGGCATAGGACCTTGTACATTGGATGATTGAATTTAGAGAGAACATCCAGTCAAAAAGGGATATTCAATAGGATTAGGAAGATAGTCGGTATGTTTAGGAAGAAGAGTGAGTATAGAATTTTAACCAAAAGTTCTTTAGCAATAGACTTTTGGTTGTTGAGTGAATGTAAATGTCAGCACATATGAAGAGTCAGTCACTATGTTGAACTGGGGAAAATATGTAGAAAAGCAGATACCAATAGAAATATCAGGAAATCAGGCAAAGTATAAAGTGAGTGATAGAATTAGACATTTTCAACAGGGTTGAGTTTGAATATATAAATTAGGAAAAAAACCAATATGTAGTCACCAATAGGATTGACAATTGACAGCATTAGGCAACCTGGACATGGATGTTTTTAGAAATCCATGTTCACTTTCCATTTAGGCTTTGGTACAATCATAAGTGTGACCTTTCCATTTTTTGTCCAGAATATTACTGTGATAATGAGGTGACATGAGTATTTCTTTCACCATTTCTGGGAGCAATATATTGAAGATGTAAAATGAGAATCGGGGTTACAAAGAGGTGTACCCTGTTTCTAGGAATATAGAGAAAAAGCATGAATAGACCATACTGTGAATAAATAATATAACTTTTTTGAACTTTAAATAATGAACTGAACTGATATCTGAAAAATTAAAGGAAATCGTATATTGATATACAATCATTCATTCCAACCAGGTATATATGTAATGGAAATATTTGTGTTTTGTTTTATCATGAAGAGTGTGTGACGTTTGCTTCAAAATGATTATGGAAATTCAAAATAATGTGTTTGGAAAGAAGTCTCATGAAAAGACCAGTCAAGAAACCCTGACAATACATGTGTTCTGAAGCAAGAAGTGGTGAAAGTTGAAACAAATGCTTATTAATTTGTGAACTTGTGGATGAAATGTATATCCTGTGATGTGCAAAAACTGAAGAAACAATAATGTTCCAGTGTCGAATACAAATGAATGACAAATTACATATCATGTCCCATAGGAGTCTACTTGCATTGATGTTAGACTGGGTCAGTTACTGTATAATAATTAGGATTTGTATGCACCATTCACTGAAGCTAGTTTTCAGTACTAGGAAACAAATATGTATTTCAGGTGGATGAATATTTCTGATTATCATCTTGTGAAAAGTGGATTATAAATCCACATACATGAACATGAATGAATTTAGAGAGTGTATATTAGACACATATATTTCATATTTTGAAAAATTTGGAGAGTATATCTATATCTATATCTATATCTATATCTATACACACACACACACACACACACACACACACACACACACACACACAACTCACAGACATTAAAAAGTACCAATATAAATGCCAATCGAAATTCAAAAGTAAATATGTATCATCCACAAATGCAAAAATATTCATTTTACTGAACATGAGCTAATGAATAATGTTGTTCTACTAGGACGCTCTCCTATAAGTTGAATTTTCATTTCCAACAGCATTTAGGAGGAGTGAACTCTTCTCACAATTTGTATCTGCCAAGACAGCCACCTCACAAAAATGTACGTGTGATACCTGGTAGGATTCTATATATGCATATAAATATACGTGTGTGAAGAGACTACAGAAAAAGGAAACAAGAATTCACATATTTGTTAAGTTTAAAACACATGGAGAATATTTCAAATAAATTTGACTAGATTTATAACTCCTACCTTATATAATGCAAATGTCAAATCCAACTATACAACATGTCTCCTCTGAAGTACTTGTAATTCTAATGTGTTGGGTTAATTTTCTCCATTATATTAGGATGAATAGTCTGAGTCTACTAGGTATGGGTTAGTGTCAGGGATTCAGTATTTCGAATGGAAAATTGGAAAATGAATCCAATGTGTATGTAAATATATGCTGCACAAATATCCTCCCGCTCTCATCCAGAACAATGCCTTGACATTACCTTCACCCCAAGTAAGACACAATTAGAGGAGAAGAGTTACAAAATCAGTGAATACATATCTGGAATGGAAAATGCTCAGGAGTTCACAACCTTGGAGGTGGTAGAGGAGTTTCCAAAACTAAGGGACAGGGTAAACACTCCACAAACATGGAGCTCTGCTGGCCTAAAAACTTTTTGAGAAACTGCCTCTGAGCTTCCACACTTGAAATATATGTTGTTTTCAGGAGATTTGGCTTCCTCTGTAGTGAGAACATCAAAGCTGGGTCTGCATCTATGTGACCTGGAGGACATGGTTTCTTATTTTCCAATGAACAAGATGAAGCAGTGCTGAATCCTCTCTTTGTAGGTAAACTGAGGCCACTGGGGACTAAGTGTCTCCCCGTGTGGACTGTGAAGCCATTTGGTCCTCTTCCAGTTTTTGTGGTGTTTTTGCTGCTGCACTGTGAGTTTGGTATTTGTTTCACGAAATACTAGGAGCTAAACTGGGACACAGTGCTGGAGGGAGTTCTGTCACGTGTGGTGGGTCAGGGTCTGCAAGAGAATGCACCAACTAGGCTCCTATCTCTCACAGCTTGCCCCATTGCCCCCTTGTCCATATCAACCTGATTCTTAATTTTCCTCTGAAAACTCTCCATATAACAAGATGCCTTTACATATAAGGGTCTGTTGGCTGCACCATGTCAGTTACAAGCCATTTGGAATCCAATGGTAGATCCACATGGCCCTACCACGGATGTTTTATCAAACACCTCCCCACCACTGCTCTAGACCCACTCCTCAGCAGGCTCCAAATTTCTGGCATCTCTGTTCTACACCATTTTCATGAAACTCAGTAAATCAAGGCACTGTCTGGTATACTCATGATCAGCAACAGGACATCCAATGTTTCTCCAGTGCCACCTGGTCATAGGAATTTCAAAAATTTCATGGTATTTATCTAGCCATTTTTCAAGCATGAAGTTGGAGGCACTGTGGGTTTCAGTTCATTCAGCAAACATTAAATGGTGAGGAAGCTCATTTCAATGAAATCTCTGGAGAACTCTCACAGGCATGGCTTCCCAAAGAGTGGACAAAAGGTCACATTAGGTCAGGCCCATTGAGGTCTACAATGTGAGGTCCATGTGTGTTTTGACTCTCAAATATGGCTGCCATTTCTTTAAGAATAAAATCATGTGATATCCTTGCTGAGATTCCCAGGCCTCTGTGGAAATCCATCCGGGGCCTAGGTCTCAGGTTCCAAGAGCGACTTTCATGCGTGGCCTCTTAAAATCCCAACAAAATTCATGGCAATGCTTCTCTGAGTTCAGTTCCAAAACCCAGTCTCTAAGGGGAATCACACCAGAGTTCAAGCCCACGTGGACCCAGTCATTTTTTCCAATGCCACACAAATGACCAAAATTAAAACCAAAACACTCCCACATGGCCCTCATCTTATTTCATATAGTCAATCATCTTAACCTCTGGCTGGAGGTTTCCATGAGGGGCGCAGCCCAAGACAGTGTCCAAAATCAGCTCGTTTGCCCCTCATTTGTCTAAAGTCAGGGTAGCCTGGACACCGTTTCTGTGAACCAGGAGTGAACAAATAAGCCTGCCGTTAATACTTCTGTGTTTCTCCAATTTGAGGCCTACTGATTTTAGGTATCGATTCTTTAGGTGATTTAGAGTCATGCGAAAACACAAGTACCTCTGCAGGGCTTTGAAGAACTCAATTGACCCAAAGAATCCCTATTGTCATTTGATGGAGTGCAGGAACCTAACAGAGGAAGGCAAGAGACTTCATCCACGATGAATGAAATTTTTTGCCATTTTGGTTTTGGAAGCTCACATGGGATCATTCTTAAGATCCATCAGGTGCTGAGAATCTAAGTCACAGCCACACACAGGCCCAAGAGGCTGATAAAGACACATCCCTTTCCAAAGCAATTAAGCAAAGAGCCACAGGTGAGGCCCATTCATTTCCATTTGAAAACTGTTTTCATCAGGCTTCACAAAGGGGTGGCCTGAGGCAAAGACCTTCCTGACATTCAGTGCAACACAACAATAAGTAAGCAAAAGGCCCAAAGCAGGGTTTCTGCACTGAGACTTTCCTGGTCACACTGATATCTGAGTTTTCTGAGATGCTCGCCATTCTCTTCAGCTATCCAGTACATGGCCATGTCACAGAGCTTGGAGGTGGTACATATTTTGGACACAAATCCATGAGCCTATTCTGGAGAGTGGCCAGAATTCAGGAAGAAAACTACAACTTAGAAAGATAGCAGGTGTTGCACATCGATAAGACAAGCTGCAGTCCATTCATATATTGGGCATGGGAAGATTTATACTAGACAGGACACATCCATTAATGCATTCTCTTTTCTAATGTCTACAACAACGGACACAGTGGGATACACAGAAAGAGAAACACTCGCCGTGTCAAATGACTTACTAGAAACTGTCCACTCCAAACCAAACAAACCGCCTTTTCTATCTATTCTCAGAACACGAGACAAAACAACAAACCCACACCCACTCCCACAAAGGCACCTCCTTCCCCCAAGTACGTCTGTGACTATCCGGAGTGTCCTCTGACTGGTGGGCCATACTATGTTCCCCCGAAATGGCCTGTCTTCTCTCAGATCTTGTTTCCTTGACCAACTCTGTGAAGATGTCAGGAAAAAGTGGTTAGCCACTACCTGTTTTCTCAGGAAAGGTCCATCTTCAGAGCTCTCCTGGCATTTGGCCATCCTCACATCATTAGGTACCAAGAAAACTGACTCTGTTTTTAGTAAATCCAAACAAGTGAGCCCACTGGGACTGGGACTGGGACTGCCTCTGGGTGCCTGGCTTCTTGGATAACAAGTTCAGAGAGTTCCATCAACAAGGAAATGAGGTATGTCACATTCTTTGGAACTGAATGAGGTCACTGCCTTGGCAACCACTTTGTCCTAACAGTTGCTTCCAAGGGTAACATAAGATGGAGGTTGCCCCTACTTCCTGTGACACTTTCATAAGGTAGAATGTATATCACCATTGGCACCCGGGAACAGCTCTCCACTCAGCCCTGGTTTGGTCCATCTTCTGTACAATAAGAAGAGAGAGAGGCAGATTCAGACACATCCCTTCATCCTGACCAGGTTGTTTGCCATGGAAGATGACTTTTGCTCTCTCAGGTGCTTCATACCTGCCTACAACTTCTCCAGGTATCATTTGTGCATGGACATTTGAGGTTCTCATCAGGTGGAAGGTCCCCAACTTTCCTGTATTGTAAGAACCACTCTGTCCCTGCTCTTCTGTAAAATGATTGAGGGAACAGTGTATACTTGGGGTTAAAAACAGGTTTGATTTGGGTTACGAGTGATTCTGTGTGATGAATAATGGTATTGGGAACCTGCAATATTTACAAGAATATAGAGGTGAAATATAAGTAGGAAAACAGAAATCTAGGTATGATTTGAAGCCCAGAAGGGTTTTACCCTTGATTGGGATACTTAGCTTTGAATGATGTTCTGCAAAGATGCCTCAGATAATTCGATATACAATGGCATAGGACCTTGTACATTGGATGATTGAATTTAGAGAGAACATCCAGTCCAAAAGGGATATTCAATAGGATTAGGAAGATAGTCGGTATGTTTAGGAAGAAGAGTGAGTATAGAATTTGGACCAAAAGTTCTTTAGCAATAGACTTTCGGTTGTTGAGTGAATGTAAATGTCAGCACATATGAAGAGTCAGTCACTATGTTGAACTGGGGAAAATATGTAGAAAAGCAGATACCAATAGAAATATCAGGAAATCAGGCAAAGTATAAAGTGAGTGATAGAATTAGACATTTTCAACAGGGTTGAGTTTGAATATATAAATTAGGAAAAAAACCAATATGTAGTCACCAATAGGATTGACAATTGACAGCATTAGGCAACCTGGACATGGATGTTTTTAGAAATCCATGTTCACTTTCCATTTAGGCTTTGGTACAATCATAAGTGTGACCTTTCCATTTTTTGTCCAGAATATTACTGTGATAATGAGGTGACATGAGTATTTCTTTCACCATTTCTGGGAGCAATATATTGAAGATGTAAAATGAGAATCGGGGTTACAAAGAGGTGTACCCTGTTTCTAGGAATATAGAGAAAAAGCATGAATAGACCATACTGTGAATAAATAATATAACTTTTTTGAACTTTAAATAATGAACTGAACTGATATCTGAAAAATTAAAGGAAATCGTATATTGATATACAATCATTCATTCCAACCAGGTATATATGTAATGGAAATATTTGTGTTTTGTTTTATCATGAAGAGTGTGTGACGTTTGCTTCAAAATGATTATGGAAATTCAAAATAATGTGTTTGGAAAGAAGTCTCATGAAAAGACCAGTCAAGAAACCCTGACAATACATGTGTTCTGAAGAAAGAAGTGGTGAAAGTTGAAACAAATGCTTATTAATTTGTGAACTTGTGGATGAAATGTATATCCTGTGATGTGCAAAAACTGAAGAAACAATAATGTACCAGTGTCGAATACAAATGAATGACAAATTACATATCATGTCCCATAGGAGTCTACTTGCATTGATGTTAGACTGGGTCAGTTACTGTAGAATAATTAGGATTTGTATGCACCATTCACTGAAGTTAGTTTTCAGTACTAGGAAACAAATATGTATTTCAGGTGGATGAATATTTCTGACTATCATCTTGTGAAAAGTGGATTATAAATCCACATACATGAACATGAATGAATTTAGAGAGTGTATATTAGACACATATATTTCATATTTTGAAAAATTTGGAGAGTATATCTATATCTATATCTATATCTATACACACACACACACACACACACACACAACTCACAGACATTAAAAAGTACCAATATAAATGCCAATCGAAATTCATCAGTAAATATGTATCATCCACAAATGCAAAAATATTTATTTTACTGAACATGAGCTAATGAATAATGTTGTTCTACTAGGACGCTCTCCTATAAGTTGAATTTTCATTTCCAACAGCATTTAGGAGGAGTGAACTCTTCTCACAATTTGTATCTGCCAAGACAGCCACCTCACAAAAATGTACGTGTGATACCTGGTAGGATTCTATATATGCATATAAATATACATGTGTGAATAGACTACAGAAAAAGGAAACAAAAATTCATATATTTGTTAAGTTTAAAACACATGGAGAATATTTCAAATAAATTTGACTAGATTTATAACTCCTACCTTATATAATGCAAATGTCAAGTCCAACTATACAACATGTCTCCCCTGAAGTACTTGTATTTCTAATGTGTTGGGTTAATTTTCTCCATTATATTAGGATGAATAGTCTGAGTCTACTAGGTATGGGTTAGTGTCAGGGATTCAGTATTTCGAATGGAAAATTGGAAAATGAATCCAATGTGTATGTAAATATATGCTGCACAAATATCCTCCCGCTCTCATCCAGAACAATGCCTTGACATTACCTTCACCCCTAGTAAGACACAATTAGAGGAGAAGAGTTACAAAATCAGTGAATACATATCTGGAATGGAAAATGCTCAGGAGTTCACAACCTTGGAGGTGGTAGAGGAGTTTCCAAAACTAAGGGACAGGGTAAACACTCCACAAACATGGAGCTCTGCTGGCCTAAAAACTTTTTGAGAAACTCCCTCTGAGCTTCCACACTTGAAATATATGTTGTTTTCAGGAGATTTGGCTTCCTCTGTAGTGAGAACATCAAAGCTGGGTCTGCATCTATGTGACCTGGAGGACATGGTTTCTTATTTTCCAATGAACAAGATGAAGCAGTGCTGAATCCTCTCTTTGTAGGTAAACTGAGGCCACTGGGGACTAAGTGTCTCCCCGTGTGGACTGTGAAGCCATTTGGTCCTCTTCCACTTTTTGTGGTGTTTTTGCTGCTGCACTGTGAGTTTGGTATTTGTTTCACGAAATACTAGGAGCTAAACTGGGACACAGTGCTGGAGGGAGTTCTGTCACGTGTGGTGGGTCAGGGTCTGCAAGAGAATGCACCAACTAGGCTCCTATCTCTCACAGCTTGCCCCATTGCCCCCTTGTCCATATCAACCTGATTCTTAATTTTCCTCTGAAAACTCTCCATATAACAAGATGCCTTTACATATAAGGGTCTTTTGGCTGCACCATGTCAGTTACAAGCCATTTGGAATCCAATGGTAGATCCACATGGCCCTACCACGGATGTTTTATCAAACACCTCCCCACCACTGCTCTAGACCCACTCCTCAGCAGGCTCCAAATTTCTGGCATCTCTGTTCTACACCATTTTCATGAAACTCAGTAAATCAAGGCACTGTCTGGTATACTCATGATCAGCAACAGGACATCCAATGTTTCTCCAGTGCCACCTGGTCATAGGAATTTCAAAAATTTTATGGTATTTATCTAGCCATTTTTCAAGCATGAAGTTGGAGGCACTGTGGGTTTCAGTTCATTCAGCAAACATTAAATGGTGAGGAAGCTCATTTCAATGAAATCTCTGGAGAACTCTCACAGGCATGGCTTCCCAAAGAGTGGACAAAAGGTCACATTAGGCCAGGCCCATTGAGGTCTACAATGTGAGGTCCATGTGTGTTTTGACTCTCAACTATGGCTGCCATTTCTTTAAGAATAAAATCATGTGATATCCTTGCTGAGATTCCCAGGCCTCTGTGGAAATCCACCCGGGGCCTAGGTCTCAGTTTCCAAGAGCGACTTTCATGCGTGGCCTCTTAAAATCCCAACAAAATTCATGGCAATGCTTCTCTGAGTTCAGTTCCAAAACCCAGTCTCTAAGGGGAATCACACCAGAGTTCAAGCCCACGTGGACCCAGTCATTTTTTCCAATGCCACACAAATGACCAAAATTAAAACCAAAACACTCCCACATGGCCCTCATCTTATTTCATATAGTCAATCATCTTAACCTCTGGCTGGAGGTTTCCATGAGGGGCGCAGCCCAAGACAGTGTCCAAAATCAGCTCGTTTGCCCCTCATTTGTCTAAAGTCAGGGTAGCCTGGACACCGTTTCTGTGAACCAGGAGTGAACAAATAAGCCTGCCGTTAATACTTCTGTGTTTCTCCAATTTGAGGCCTACTGATTTTAGGTATCGATTCTTTAGGTGATTTAGAGTCATGCGTAAACACAAGCACCTCTGCAGGGCTTTGAAGAACTCATTTGACCCAAAGAATCCCTATTGTCATTTGATGGAGTGCAGGAACCTAACAGAGGAAGGCAAGAGACTTCATCCACAATGAATGAAATTTTTTGCCATTTTGGTTTTGGAAGCTCACATGGGATCATTCTTAAGATCCATCAGGTGCTGAGAATCTAAGTCACAGCCACACACAGGCCCAAGAGGCTGATAAAGACACATCCCTTTCCAAAGCAATTAAGCAAAGAGCCACAGGTGAGGCCCATTCATTTCCATTTGAAAACTGTTTTCATCAGGCTTCACAAAGGGGTGGCCTGAGGCAAAGACCTTCCTGACATTCAGTGCAACACAACAATAAGTAAGCAAAAGGCCCAAAGCAGGGTTTCTGCACTGAGACTTTCCTGGTCACACTGATATCTGAGTTTTCTGAGATGCTCGCCATTCTCTTCAGCTATCCAGTACATGGCCATGTCACAGAGCTTGGAGGTGGTACATATTTTGGACACAAATCCATGAGCCTATTCTGGAGAGTGGCCAGAATTCAGGAAGAAAACTACAACTTAGAAAGATAGCAGGTGTTGCACATCGATAAGACAAGCTGCAGTCCATTCATATATTGGGCATGGGAAGATTTATACTAGACAGGACACATCCATTAATGCATTCTCTTTTCTAATGTCTACAACAACGGACACAGTGGGATACACAGAAAGAGAAACACTCGCCGTGTCAAATGACTTACTAGAAACTGTCCACTCCAACCAAACAAACCGCCTTTTCTATCTATTCTCAGAACACGAGACAAAACAACAAACCCACACCCACTCCCACAAAGGCACCTCCTTCCCCCAAGTACGTCTGTGACTATCCGGAGTGTCCTCTGACTGGTGGGCCATACTATGTTCCCCCGAAATGGCCTGTCTTCTCTCAGATCTTGTTTCCTTGACCAACTCTGTGAAGATGTCAGGAAAAAGTGGTTAGCCACTACCTGTTTTCTCAGGAAAGGTCCATCTTCAGAGCTCTCCTGGCATTTGGCCATCCTCACATCATTAGGTACCAAGAAAACTGACTCTGTCCTTGGTAAATCCAAACAAGTGAGCCCACTGGGACTGGGACTGGGACTGCCTCTGGGTGCCTGGCTTCTTGGATACCAAGTTCAGAGAGTTCCATCACCAAGGAAATGAGGTATGTCACATTCTTTGGAACTGAATGAGGTCACTGCCTTGGCAACCACTTTGTCCTAACAGTTGCTTCCAAGGGTAACATAAGATGGAGGTTGCCCCTACTTCCTGTGACACTTTCATAAGGTAGAATGTATATCACCATTGGCACCCGGGAACAGCTCTCCACTCAGCCCTGGTTCGGTCCATCTTCTGTACAATAAGAAGAGAGAGAGGCAGATTCAGACACATCCCTTCATCCTGACCAGGTTGTTTGCCATGGAAGATGACTTTTGCTCTCTCAGGTGCTTCATACCTGCCTACAACTTCTCCAGGTATCATTTGTGCATGGACATTTGAGGTTCTCATCAGGTGGAAGGTCCCCAACTTTCCTGTATTGTAAGAACCACTCTGTCCCTGCTCTTCTGTAAAATGATTGAGGGAACAGTGTATACTTGGGGTTAAAAACAGGTTTGATTTGGGTTACGAGTGATTCTGTGTGATGAATAATGGTATTGGGAACCTGCAATATTTACAAGAATATAGAGGTGAAATATAAGTAGGAAAACAGAAATCTAGGTATGATTTGAAGCCCAGAAGGGTTTTGCCCTTGATTGGGATACTTAGCTTTGAATGATGTTCTGCAAAGATGCCTCAGATAATTCGATATACAATGGCATAGGACCTTGTACATTGGATGATTGAATTTAGAGAGAACATCCAGTCAAAAAGGGATATTCAATAGGATTAGGAAGATAGTCGGTAGGTTTAGGAAGAAGAGTGAGTATAGAATTTGGACCAAAAGTTCTTTAGCAATAGACTTTCGGTTGTTGAGTGAATGTAAATGTCAGCACATATGAAGAGTCAGTCACTATGTTGAACTGGGGAAAATATGTAGAAAAGCAGATATCAATAGAAATATTAGGAAATCAGGCAAAGTATAAAGTGAGTGATAGAATTAGACATTTTCAACAGGGTTGAGTTTGAATATATAAATTAGGAATAAAACAAATATGTAGTCACCAATAGGATTGACAATTGACAGCATTAGGCAACCTGGACATGGATGTTTTTAGAAATCCATGTTCACTTTCCATTTAGGCTTTGGTACAATCATAAGTGTGACCTTTACATTTTTTGTCCAGAATATTACTGTGATAATGAGGTGACATGAGTATTTCTTTCACCATTTCTGGGAGCAATATATTGAGGATGTAAAATGAGAATCGGGGTTAAAAAGAGGTGTACCCTGTTTCTAGGAATATAGAGAAAAAGCATGAATAGACCATACTGTGAATAAATAATATAACTTTTTTGAACTTTAAATAATGAACTGAACTGATATCTGAAAAATTAAAGGAAATCGTATATTGATATACAATCATTCATTCCAACCAGGTATATATGTAATGGAAATATTTGTGTTTTGGTTTATCATGAAGAGTGTGTGACGTTTGCTTCAAAATGATTATGGAAATTCAAAATAATGTGTTTGGAAAGAAGTCTCATGAAAAGACCAGTCAAGAAACCCTGACAATACATGTGTTCTGAAGCAAGAAGTGGTGAAAGTTGAAACAAATGCTTATTAATTTGTGAACTTGTGGATGAAATGTATATTCTGTGATGTGCAAAAACTGAAGAAACAATAATGTACCAGTGTCGAATACAAATGAATGACAAATTACATATCATGTCCCATAGGAGTCTACTTGCATTGATGTTAGACTGGGTCAGTTACTGTAGAATAATTAGGATTTGTATGCACCATTCACTGAAGTTAGTTTTCAGTACTAGGAAACAAATATGTATTTCAGGTGGATGAATATTTCTGATTATCATCTTGTGAAAAGTGGATTATAAATCCACATACATGAACATGAATGAATTTAGAGAGTGTATATTAGACACATATATTTCATATTTTGAAAAATTTGGAGAGTATATATATATCTATATCTATACACACACACACACACACACACACACACACACACACAACTCACAGACATTAAAAAGTACCAATATAAATGCCAATCGAAATTCATCAGTAAATATGTATCATCCACAAATGCAAAAATATTTATTTTACTGAACATGAGCTAATGAATAATGTTGTTCTACTAGGACGCTCTCCTATAAGTTGAATTTTCATTTCCAACAGCATTTAGGAGGAGTGAACTCTTCTCACAATTTGTATCTGCCAAGACAGCCACCTCACAAAAATGTACGTGTGATACCTGGTAGGATTCTATATATGCATATAAATATACATGTGTGAATAGACTACAGAAAAAGGAAACAAGAATTCACATATTTGTTAAGTTTAAAACACATGGAGAATATTTCAAATAAATTTGACTAGATTTATAATTCCTACCTTATATAATGCAAATGTCAAGTCCAACTAAACAACATGTCTCCTCTGAAGTACTTGTATTTCTAATGTGTTGGGTTAATTTTCTCCATTATATTAGGATGAATAGTCTGAGTCTACTAGGTATGGGTTAGTGTCAGGGATTCATTATTTCGATGGAAAATTGGAAAATGAATCCAATGTGTATGTAAATATATGCTGCACAAATATCCTCCCGCTCTCATCCAGAACAATGCCTTGACATTACCTTCACCCCAAGTAAGACACAATTAGAGGAGAAGAGTTACAAAATCACTGAATACATATCTGGAATGGAAAATGCTCAGGAGTTCACAACCTTGGAGGTGGTAGAGGAGTTTCCTAAACTAAGGGACAGGGTAAACACTCCACAAACATGGAGCTCTGCTGGCCTAAAAACTTTTTGAGAAACTGCCTCTGAGCTTCCACACTTGAAATATATGTTGTTTTCAGGAGATTTGGCTTCCTCTGTAGTGAGAACATCAAAGCTGGGTCTGCATCTATGTGACCTGGAGGACATGGTTTCTTATTTTCCAATGAACAAGATGAAGCAGTGCTGAATCCTCTCTTTGTAGGTAAACTGAGGCCACTGGGGACTAAGTGTCTCCCCGTGTGGACTGTGAAGCCATTTGGTCCTCTTCCAGTTTTTGTGGTGTTTTTGCTGCTGCACTGTGAGTTTGGTATTTGTTTCACGAAATACTAGGAGCTAAACTGGGACACAGTGCTGGAGGGAGTTCTGTCACGTGTGGTGGGTCAGGGTCTGCAAGAGAATGCACCAACTAGGCTCCTATCTCTCACAGCTTGCCCCATTGCCCCCTTGTCCATATCAACCTGATTCTTAATTTTCCTCTGAAAACTCTCCATATAACAAGATGCCTTTACATATAAGGGTCTGTTGGCTGCACCATGTCAGTTACAAGCCATTTGGAATCCAATGGTAGATCCACATGGCCCTACCACAGATGTTTTATCAAACACCTCCCCACCACTGCTCTAGACCCACTCCTCAGCAGGCTCCAAATTTCTGGCATCTCTGTTCTACACCATTTTCATGAAACTCAGTAAATCAAGGCACTGTCTGGTATACTCATGATCAGTAACAGGACATCCAATGTTTCTCCAGTGCCACCTGGTCATAGGAATTTCAAAAATTTCATGGTATTTATCTAGCCATTTTTCAAGCATGAAGTTGGAGGCACTGTGGGTTTCAGTTCATTCAGCAAACATTAAATGGTGAGGAAGCTCATTTCAATGAAATCTCTGGAGAACTCTCACAGGCATGGCTTCCCAAAGAGTGGACAAAAGGTCACATTAGGCCAGGCCCATTGAGGTCTACAATGTGAGGTCCATGTGTGTTTTGACTCTCAACTATGGCTGCCATTTCTTTAAGAATAAAATCATGTGATATCCTTGTTGAGATTCCCAGGCCTCTGTGGAAATCCACCCGGGGCCTAGGTCTCAGTTTCCAAGAGCAACTTTCATGCATGGCCTCTTAAAATCCCAACAAAATTCATGGCAATGCTTCTCTGAGTTCACTTCCAAAACCCAGTCTCTAAGGGGAATCACACCAGAGTTCAAGCCCACGTGGACCCAGTCATTTTTTCCAATGCCACACAAATGACCAAAATTAAAACCAAAACACTCCCACATGGCCCTCATCTTATTTCATATAGTCAATCATCTTAACCTCTGGCTGGAGGTTTCCATGAGGGGCGCAGCCCAAGACAGTGTCCAAAATCAGCTCGTTTGCCCCTCATTTGTCTAAAGTCAGGGTAGCTTGGACACCGTTTCTGTGAACCAGGAGTGAACAAATAAGCCTGCCGTTAATACTTCTGTGTTTCTCCAATTTGAGGCCTACTGATTTTAGGTATCGATTCTTTAGGTGATTTAGAGTCATGCGTAAACACAAGCACCTCTGCAGGGCTTTGAAGAACTCATTTGACCCAAAGAATCCCTTTTGTCATTTGATGGAGTGCAGGAACCTAACAGAGGAAGGCAAGAGACTTCATCCACAATGAATGAAATTTTTTGCCATTTTGGTTTTGGAAGCTCACATGGGATCATTCTTAAGATCCATCAGGTGCTGAGAATCTAAGTCACAGCCACACACAGGCCCAAGAGGCTGATAAAGACACATCCCTTTCCAAAGCAATTAAGCAAAGAGCCACAGGTGAGGCCCATTCATTTCCATTTGAAAACTGTTTTCTTCAGGCTTCACAAAGGGGTGGCCTGAGGCAAAGACCTTCCTGACACTCAGTGCAACACAACAATAAGTAAGCAAAAGGCCCAAAGCAGGGTTTCTGCACTGAGAATTTCCTGGTCACACTGATATCTGAGTTTTCTGAGATGCTCGCCATTCTCTTCAGCTATCCAGTACATGGCCATGTCACAGAGCTTGGAGGTGGTACATATTTTGGACACAAATCCATGAGCCTATTCTGGAGAGTGGCCAGAATTCAGGAAGAAAACTACAACTTAGAAAGATAGCAGGTGTTGCACATCGATAAGACAAGCTGCAGTCCATTCATATATTGGGCATGGGAAGATTTATACTAGACAGGACACATCCATTAATGCATTCTCTTTTCTAATGTCTACAACAACGGACACAGTGGGATACACAGAAAGAGAAACACTCGCCGTGGCAAATGACTTACTAGAAACTGTCCACTCCAAACCAAACAAACCGCCTTTTCTATCTATTCTCAGAACATGAGACAAAACAACAAACCCACACCCACTCCCACAAAGGCACCTCCTTCCCCCAAGTAGGTCTGTGACTATCCGGAGTGTCCTCTGACTGGTGGGCCATACTATGTTCCCCCGAAATGGCCTGTCTTCTCTCAGATCTTGTTTCCTTGACCAACTCTTTGAAGATGTCAGGAAAAAGTGGATAGCCACTACCTGTTTTCTCAGGAACGGTCCATCTTCAGAGCTCTCCTGGCATTTGGCCATCCTCACATCATTAGGTACCAAGAAAACTGACTCTGTCCTTGGTAAATCCAAACAAGTGAGCCCACTGGGACTGGGACTGGGACTGCCTCTGTGTGCCTGGCTTCTTGGATACCAAGTTCAGAGAGTTCCATCACCAAGGAAATGAGGTATGTCACATTCTTTGGAACTGAATGAGGTCACTGCCTTGGCAACCACTTTGTCCTAACAGTTGCTTCCAAGGGTTACATAAGATGGAGGTTGCCCCTACTTCCTTTGACACTTTCATAAGGTAGAATGTATATCACCATTGGCACCCGGGAACAGCTCTCCACTCAGCCCTGGTTCGGTCCATCTTCTGTACAGTAAGAAGAGAGAGAGGCAGATTCAGACACATCCCTTCATCCTGACCAGGTTGTTTGCCATGGAAGATGACTTTTGCTCTCTCAGGTGCTTCATACCTGCCTACAACTTCTCCAGGTATCATTTGTGCATGGACATTTGAGGTTCTCATCAGGTGGAAGGTCCCCAACTTTCCTGTATTGTAAGAACCACTCTGTCCCTGCTCTTCTGTAAAATGATTGAGGGAACAGTGTATACTTGGGGTTAAAAACAGGTTTGATTTGGGTTACGAGTGATTCTGTGTGATGAATAATGGTATTGGGAACCTGCAATATTTACAAGAATATAGAGGTGAAATATAAGTAGGAAAACAGAAATCTAGGTATGATTTGAAGCCCAGAAGGGTTTTGCCCTTGATTGGGATACTTAGCTTTGAATGATGTTCTGCAAAGGTGCCTCAGATAATTCGATATACAATGGCATAGGACCTTGTACATTGGATGATTGAATTTAGAAGAGAACATCCAGTCAAAAAGGGATATTCAGTAGGATTAGGAAGATAGTCTGTAGGTTTAGGAAGAAGAGTGAGTATAGGATTTGGACCAAAAGTTCTTTAGCAATAGATTTTCGGTTGTGGAGTGAATGTAAATGTCAGCACATATGAAGAGTCAGTCACTATGTTGAACTGGGGAAAATATGTAGAAAAGCAGATATCAATAGAAACATTACGAAATCAGGCAAAGTATAAAGTGAGTGATAGAATTAGACATTTTCAACAGGGTTGAGTTTGAATATATAAATTAGGAAAAAAACAAATATGTAGTCACCAATAGGATTGACAATTGACAGCATTAGGCAACCTGGACATGGATGTTTTTAGAAATCCATGTTCACTTTCCATTTAGGCTTTGGTACAATCATAAGTGTGACCTTTCCATTTTTTGTCCAGAATATTACTGTGATAATGAGGTGACATGAGTATTTCTTTCACCATTTCTGGGAGCAATATATTGAAGATGTAAACTGAGAATCGGGGGTACAAAGAGTGTACCCTGTTTCTAGGAACATAGA
Organism: Callospermophilus lateralis; assembly: GCF_048772815.1. Lineage (NCBI taxonomy): Eukaryota > Metazoa > Chordata > Mammalia > Rodentia > Sciuridae > Callospermophilus > Callospermophilus lateralis. Next base: position 22,751 of record NW_027516768.1, read on the forward strand.
GAAAAAGCATGAATAGACCATACAGTGAATAAAAAATATAACTTTTTTGAACTTTAAATAATGAATTGAACTGATATCTGAAAAATTAAAGGAAATCGTATATTGATATACAATCATTCATTCCAACCAGGTATATATGTAATGGAAATATTTGTGTTTTGGTTTATCATGAAGAGTGTGTGAGTTTTGCTTCAAAATGATTATGGAAATTCAAAATAATGTGTTTGGAAAGAAGTCTCACGAAAAGACCAGTCAAGAAACCCTGACAATACATGTGTTCTGAAGCAAGAAGTGGTGAAAGTTGAAACAAATGCTTATTAATTTGTGAACTTGTGGATGAAATGTATATCCTGTGATGTGCAAAAACTGAAGAAACAATAATGTACCAGTGTCGAATACAAATCAATGACAAATTACATATCATGTCCCATAGGAGTCTACTTGCATTGATGTTAGACTGGGTCAGTTACTGTAGAATAATTAGAATTTGTATGCACCATTCACTGAAGTTAGTTTTCAGTACTAGGAAACAAATATGTATTTCAGGTGGATGAATATTTCTGATTATCATCTTGTGAAAAGTGGATTATAAATCCACATACATGAACATGAATGAATTTAGAGAGTGTATATTAGACACATATATTTCATATTTTGAAAAATTTGGAGAGTATATCTATATCTATATCTATATCTATACACACACACACACACACACACACACACACACAACTCACAGACATTAAAAAGTACCAATATAAATGCCAATCGAAATTCAAAAGTAAATATGTATCATCCACAAATGCAAAAATATTCATTTTACTGAACATGAGCTAATGAATAATGTTGTTCTACTAGGACGCTCTCCTATAAGTTGAATTTTCATTTCCAACAGCATTTAGGAGGAGTGAACTCTTCTCACAATTTGTATCTGCCAAGACAGCCACCTCACAAAAATGTACGTGTGATACCTGGTAGGATTCTATATATGCATATAAATATACGTGTGTGAAGAGACTACAGAAAAAGGAAACAAGAATTCACATATTTGTTAAGTTTAAAACACATGGAGAATATTTCAAATAAATTTGACTAGATTTATAACTCCTACCTTATATAATGCAAATGTCAAGTCCAACTATACAACATGTCTCCTCTGAAGTACTTGTATTTCTAATGTGTTGGGTTAATTTTCTCCATTATATTAGGATGAATAGTCTGAGTCTACTAGGTATGGGTTAGTGTCAGGGATTCAGTATTTCGAATGGAAAATTGGAAAATGAATCCAATGTGTATGTAAATATATGCTGCACAAATATCCTCCCGCTCTCATCCAGAACAATGCCTTGACATTCCCTTCACCCCAAGTAAGACACAATTAGAGGAGAAGAGTTACAAAATCAGTGAATACATATCTGGAATGGAAAATGCTCAGGATTTCACAACCTTGGAGGTGGTAGAGGAGTTTCCAAAACTAAGGGACAGGGTAAACACTCCACAAACATGGAGCTCTGCTGGCCTAAAAACTTTTTGAGAAACTGCCTCTGAGCTTCCACACTTGAAATACATGTTGTTTTCAGGAGATTTGGCTTCCTCTGTAGTGAGAACATCAAAGCTGGTTCTGCATCTATGTGACCTGGAGGACATGGTTTCTTATTTTCCAATGAACAAGATGAAGCAGTGCTGAATCCTCTCTTTGTAGGTAAACTGAGGCCACTGGGGACTAAGTGTCTCCCCGTGTGGACTGTGAAGCCATTTGGTCCTCTTCCACTTTTTGTGGTGTTTCTGCTGCTGCACTGTGAGTTTGGTATTTGTTTCACGAAATACTAGGAGCTAAACTGGGACACAGTGCTGGAGGGAGTTCTGTCACGTGTGGTGGGTCAGGGTCTGCAAGAGAATGCACCAACTAGGCTCCTGTCTCTCACAGCTTGCCCCATTGCCCCCTTGTCCATATCAACCTGATTCTTAATTTTCCTCTGAAAACTCTCCATATAACAAGATGCCTTTACATATAAGGGTCTGTTGGCTGCACCATGTCAGTTACAAGCCATTTGGAATCCAATGGTAGATCCACATGGCCCTACCATGGATGTTTTATCAAACACCTCCCCACCACTGCTCTAGACCCACTCCTCAGCAGGCTCCAAATTTCTGGCATCTCTGTTCTACACCATTTTCATGAAACTCAGTAAATCAAGGCACTGTCTGGTATACTCATGATCAGCAACAGGACATCCAATGTTTCTCCAGTGCCACCTGGTCATAGGAATTTCAAAAATTTCATGGTATTTATCTAGCCATTTTTCAAGCATGAAGTTGGAGGCACTGTGGGTTTCAGTTCATTCAGCAAACATTAAATGGTGAGGAAGCTCATTTCAATGAAATCTCTGGAGAACTCTCACAGGCATGGCTTCCCAAAGAGTGGACAAAAGGTCACATTAGGCCAGGCCCATTGAGGTCTACAATGTGAGGTCCATGTGTGTTTTGACTTTCAACTATGGCTGCCATTTCTTTAAGAATAAAATCATGTGATATCCTTGCTGAGATTCCAGGCCTCTGTGGAAATCCACCCGGGGCCTAGGTCTCAGTTTCCAGGAGCGACTTTCATGCATGGCCTCTTAAAATCCCAACAAAATTCATGGCAATGCTTCTCTGAGTTCAGTTCCAAAACCCAGTCTCTAAGGGGAATCACACCAGAGTTCAAGCCCACGTGGACCCAGTCATTTTTTCCAATGCCACACAAATGACCAAAATTAAAACCAAAACACTCCCACATGGCCCTCATCTTATTTCATATAGTCAATCATCTTAACCTCTGGCTGGAGATTTCCATGAGGGGCGCAGCCCAAGACAGTGTCCAAAATCAGCTCGTTTGCCCCTCATTTGTCTAAAGTCAGGGTAGCCTGGACACCGTTTCTGTGAACCAGGAGTGAACAAATAAGCCTGCCGTTAATACTTCTGTGTTTCTCCAATTTGAGGCCTACTGATTTTAGGTATCGATTCTTTAGGTGATTTAGAGTCATGCGAAAACACAAGCACCTCTGCAGGGCTTTGAAGAACTCATTTGACCCAAAGAATCCCTATTGTCATTTGATGGAGTGCAGGAACCTAACAGAGGAAGGCAAGAGACTTCATCCACAATGAATGAAATTTTTTGCCATTTTGGTTTTGGAAGCTCACATGGGATCATTCTTAAGATCCATCAGGTGCTGAGAATCTAAGTCACAGCCACACACAGGCCCAAGAGGCTGATAAAGACACATCCCTTTCCAAAGCAATTAAGCAAAGAGCCACAGGTGAGGCCCATTCATTTCCATTTGAAAACTGTTTTCTTCAGGCTTCACAAAGGGGTGGCCTGAGGCAAAGACCTTCCTGACATTCAGTGCAACACAACAATAAGTAAGCAAAAGGCCCAAAGCAGGGTTTCTGCACTGAGACTTTCCTGGTCACACTGATATCTGAGTTTTCTGAGATGCTCGCCATTCTCTTCAGCTATCCAGTACATGGCCATGTCACAGAGCTTGGAGGTGGTACATATTTTGGACACAAATCCATGAGCCTATTCTGGAGAGTGGCCAGAATTCAGGAAAAAAACTAGAACTTAGAAAGATAGCAGGTGTTGCACATCGATAAGACAAGCTGCAGTCCATTCATATATTGGGCATGGGAAGATTTATACTAGACAGGACACATCCATTAATGCATTCTCTTTTCTAATGTCTACAACAACGGACACAGTGGGATACACAGAAACAGAAACACTCACCTTGTCAAATGACTTACTAGAAACTGTCCACTCCATACCAAACAAACCGCCTTTTCTATCTATTCTCAGAACATGAGACAAAACAACAAACCCACACCCACTCCCACAAAGGCACCTCCTTCCCCCAAGTAGGTCTGTGACTATCCGGAGTGTCCTCTGACTGGTGGGCCATACTATGTTCCCCCGAAATGGCCTGTCTTCTCTCAGATCTTGTTTCCTTGACCAACTCTGTGAAGATGTCAGGAAAAAGTGGTTAGCCACTACCTGTTTTCTCAGGAACGGTCCATCTTCAGAGCTCTCCTGGCATTTGGCCATCGTCACATCATTAGGTACCAAGAAAACTGACTCTGTCCTTGGTAAATCCAAACAAGTGAGCCCACTGGGACTGGGACTGGGACTGCCTCTGGGTGCCTGGCTTCTTGGATACCAAGTTCAGAGAGTTCCATCACCAAGGAAATGAGGTATGTCACATTCTTTGGAACTGAATGAGGTCACTGCCTTGGCAACCACTTTGTCCTAACAGTTGCTTCCAAGGGTTACATAAGATGGAGTTTGCCCCTACTTCCTGTGACACTTTCATAAGGTAGAATGTATATCACCATTGGCACCCGGGAACAGCTCTCCACTCAGCCCTGGTTCGGTCCATCTTCTGTACAATAAGAAGAGAGAGAGGCAGATTCAGACACATCCCTTCATCCTGACCAGGTTGTTTGCCATGGAAGATGACTTTTGCTCTCTCAGGTGCTTCATACCTGCCTAGAACTTCTCCAGGTATCATTTGTGCATGGACATTTGAGGTTCTCATCAGGTGGAAGGTCCCCAAATTTCCTGTATTGTAAGAACCACTCTGTCCCTGCTCTTCTGTAAAATGATTGAGGGAACAGTGTATACTTGGGGTTAAAAACAGGTTTGATTTGGGTTACGAGTGATTCTGCGTGATGAATAATGGTATTGGTAACCTGCAATATTTACAAGAATATAGAGGTGAAATATAAGTAGGAAAACAGAAATCTAGGTATGATTTGAAGCCCAGAAGGGTTTTGCCCTTGATTGGGATACTTAGCTTTGAATGATGTTCTGCAAAGTTGCCTCAGATAATTCGATATACAATGGCATAGAACCTTGTACATTGGATGATTGAATTTAGAAGAGAACATCCAGTCAAAAAGGGATATTCAGTAGGATTAGGAAGATAGTCTGTAGGTTTAGGAAGAAGAGTGAGTATAGGATTTGGACCAAAAGTTCTTTAGCAATAGATTTTCGGTTGTGGAGTGAATGTAAATGTCAGCACATATGAAGAGTCAGTCACTATGTTGAACTAGGGAAAATATGTAGAAAAGCAGATATCAATAGAAACATTACGAAATCAGGCAAAGTATAAAGTGAGTGATAGAATTAGACATTTTCAACAGGGTTGAGTTTGAATATATAAATTAGGAAAAAAACAAATATGTAGTCACCAATAGGATTGACAATTGACAGCATTAGGCAACCTGGACATGGATGTTTTTAGAAATCCATGTTCACTTTCCATTTAGGCTTTGGTACAATCATAAGTGTGACCTTTCCATTTTTTGTCCAGAATATTACTGTGATAATGAGGTGACATGAGTATTTCTTTCACCATTTCTGGGAGCAATATATTGAAGATGTAAAAAGAGAATCGGGGGTACAAAGAGGTGTACCCTGTTTCTAGGAACATAGAGAAAAAGCATGAATAGACCATACAGTGAATAAAAAATATAACTTTTTTGAACTTTAAATAATGAATTGAACTGATATCTGAAAAATTAAAGGAAATCGTATATTGATATACAATCATTCATTCCAACCAGGTATATATGTAATGGAAATATTTGTGTTTTGGTTTATCATTAAGAGTGTGTGAGTTTTGCTTCAAAATGATTATGGAAATTCAAAATAATGTGTTTGGAAAGAAGTCTCACGAAAAGACCAGTCAAGAAACCCTGACAATACATGTGTTCTGAAGCAAGAAGTGGTGAAAGTTGAAACAATTGCTTATTAATTTGTGAACTTGTGGATGAAATGTATATCCTGTGATGTGCAAAAACTGAAGAAACAATAATGTACCAGTGTCGAATACAAATGAATGACAAATTACATATCATGTCCCATAGGAGTCTACTTGCATTGATGTTAGACTGGGTCAGTTACTGTAGAATAATTAGGATTTGTATGCACCATTCACTGAAGTTAGTTTTCAGTACTAGGAAACAAATATGTATTTCAGGTGGATGAATATTTCTGATTATCATCTTGTGAAAAGTGGATTATAAATCCACATACATGAACATGAATGAATTTAGAGAGTGTATATTAGACACATATATTTCATATTTTGAAAAATTTGGAGAGTATATCTATATCTATATCTATACACACACACACACACACACACACACACACACAACTCACAAACATTAAAAAGTACCAATATAAATGCCAATCGAAATTCATCAGTAAATATGTATCATCCACAAATGCAAAAATATTTATTTTACTGAACATGAGTTAATGTATAATGTTGTTCTACTAGGACGCTCTCCTATAAGTTGAATTTTCATTTCCAACAGCATTTAGGAGGAGTGAACTCTTCTCACAATTTGTATCTGCCAAGACAGCCACCTCACAAAAATGTACGTGTGATACCTGGTAGGATTCTATATATGCATATAAATATACGTGTGTGAAGAGACTACAGAAAAAGGAAACAAGAATTCACATATTTGTTAAGTTTAAAACACATGGAGAATATTTCAAATAAATTTGACTAGATTTATAACTCCTACCTTATATAATGCAAATGTCAAGTCCAACTATACAACATGTCTCCTCTGAAGTACTTGTATTTCTAATGTGTTGGGTTAATTTTCTCCATTATATTAGGATGAATAGTCTGAGTCTACTAGGTATGGGTTAGTGTCAGGGATTCAGTATTTCGAATGGAAAATTGGAAAATGAATCCAATGTGTATGTAAATATATGCTGCACAAATATCCTCCCGCTCTCATCCAGAACAATGCCTTGACATTACCTTCACCCCAAGTAAGACAAAATTAGAGGAGAAGAGTTACAAAATCAGTGAATACATATCTGGAATGGAAAATGCTCAGGAGTTCACAACCTTGGAGGTGGTAGAGGAGTTTCCAAAACTAAGGGACAGGGTAAACACTCCACAAACATGGAGCTCTGCTGGCCTAAAAACTTTTTGAGAAACTGCCTCTGAGCTTCCACACTTGAAATATATGTTGTTTTCAGGAGATTTGGCTTCCTCTGTAGTGAGAACATCAAAGCTGGGTCTGCATCTATGTGACCTGGAGGACATGGTTTCTTATTTTCCAATGAACAAGATGAAGCAGTGCTGAATCCTCTCTTTGTAGGTAAACTGAGGCCACTGGGGACTAAGTGTCTCCCCGTGTGGACTGTGAAGCCATTTGGTCCTCTTCCAGTTTTTGTGGTGTTTTTGCTGCTGCACTGTGAGTTTGGTATTTGTTTCACGAAATACTAGGAGCTAAACTGGGACACAGTGCTGGAGGGAGTTCTGTCACGTGTGGTGGGTCAGGGTCTGCAAGAGAATGCACCAACTAGGCTCCTATCTCTCACAGCTTGCCCCATTGCCCCCTTGTCCATATCAACCTGATTCTTAATTTTCCTCTGAAAACTCTCCATATAACAAGATGCCTTTACATATAAGGGTCTGTTGGCTGCACCATGTCAGTTACAAGCCATTTGGAATCCAATGGTAGATCCACATGGCCCTACCACGGATGTTTTATCAAACACCTCCCCACCACTGCTCTAGACCCACTCCTCAGCAGGCTCCAAATTTCTGGCATCTCTGTTCTACACCATTTTCATGAAACTCAGTAAATCAAGGCACTCTCTGGTATACTCATGATCAGCAACAGGACATCCAATGTTTCTCCAGTGCCACCTGGTCATAGGAATTTCAAAAATTTCATGGTATTTATCTAGCCATTTTTCAAGCATGAAGTTGGAGGCACTGTGGGTTTCAGTTCATTCAGCAAACATTAAATGGTGAGGAAGCTCATTTCAATGAAATCTCTGGAGAACTCTCACAGGCATGGCTTCCCAAAGAGTGGACAAAAGGTCACATTAGGCCAGGCCCATTGAGGTCTACAATGTGAGGTCCATGTGTGTTTTGACTCTCAACTATGGCTGCCATTTCTTTAAGAATAAAATCATGTGATATCCTTGCTGAGATTCCCAGGCCTCTGTGGAAATCCACCCGGGGCCTAGGTCTCAGTTTCCAAGAGCGACTTTCATGCATGGCCTCTTAAAATCCCAACAAAATTCATGGCAATGCTTCTCTGAGTTCAGTTCCAAAACCCAGTCTCTAAGGGGAATCACACCAGAGTTCAAGGCCACGTGGACCCAGTCATTTTTTCCAATGCCACACAAATGACCAAAATTAAAACCAAAACACTCCCATATGGCCCTCATCTTATTTCATATAGTCAATCATCTTAACCTCTGGCTGGAGGTTTCCATGAGGGGCGCAGCCCAAGACAGTGTCCAAAATCAGCTCGTTTGCCCCTCATTTGTCTAAAGTCAGGGTAGCCTGGACACCGTTTCTGTGAACCAGGAGTGAACAAATAAGCCTGCCGTTAATACTTCTGTGTTTCTCCAATTTGAGGCCTACTGATTTTAGGTATCGATTCTTTAGGTGATTTAGAGTCATGCGAAAACACAAGCACCTCTGCAGGGCTTTGAAGAACTCATTTGACCCAAAGAATCCCTATTGTCATTTGATGGAGTGCAGGAACCTAACAGAGGAAGGCAAGAGACTTCAACCACAATGAATGAAATTTTTTGCCATTTTGGTTTTGGATGCTCACATGGGATCATTCTTAAGATCCATCAGGTGCTGAGAATCTAAGTCACAGCCACACACAGGCCCAAGAGGCTGATAAAGACACATCCCTTTCCAAAGCAATTAAGCAAAGAGCCACAGGTGAGGCCCATTCATTTCCATTTGAAAACTGTTTTCTTCAGGCTTCACAAAGGGGTGGCCTGAGGCAAAGACCTTCCTGACATTCAGTGCAACACAACAATAAGTAAGCAAAAGGCCCAAAGCAGGGTTTCTGCACTGAGACTTTCCTGGTCACACTGATATCTGAGTTTTCTGAGATGCTCGCCATTCTCTTCAGCTATCCAGTACATGGCCATGTCACAGAGCTTGGAGGTGGTACATATTTTGGACACAAATCCATGAGCCTATTCTGGAGAGTGGCCAGAATTCAGGAAAAAAACTAGAACTTAGAAAGATAGCAGGTGTTGCACATCGATAAGACAAGCTGCAGTCCATTCATATATTGGGCATGGGAAGATTTATACTAGACAGGACACATCCATTAATGCATTCTCTTTTCTAATGTCTACAACAACGGACACAGTGGGATACACAGAAACAGAAACACTCGCCTTGTCAAATGACTTACTAGAAACTGTCCACTCCACACCAAACAAACCGCCTTTTCTATCTATTCTCAGAACATGAGACAAAACAACAAACCCACACCCACTCCCACAAAGGCACCTCCTTCCCCAAGTAGGTCTGTGACTATCCGGAGTGTCCTCTGACTGGTGGGCCATACTATGTTCCCCCAAAATGGCCTGTCTTCTCTCAGATCTTGTTTCCTTGACCAACTCTGTGAAGATGTCAGGAAAAAGTGGTTAGCCACTACCTGTTTTCTCAGGAACGGTCCATCTTCAGAGCTCTCCTGGCATTTGGCCATCCTCACTTCATTAGGTACCAAGAAAACTGACTCTGTCCTTGGTAAATCCAAACAAGTGAGCCCACTGGGACTGGGACTGGGACTGCCTCTGGGTGCCTGGCTTCTTGGATACCAAGTTCAGAGAGTTCCATCACCAAGGAAATGAGGTATGTCACATTCTTTGGAACTGAATGAGGTCACTGCCTTGGCAACCACTTTGTCCTAACAGTTGCTTCCAAGGGTTACATAAGATGGAGGTTGCCCCTACTTCCTGTGACACTTTTATAAGGTAGAATGTATATCACCATTGGCACCCGGGAACAGCTCTCCACTCAGCCCTGGTTCGGTCCATCTTCTGTACAATAAGAATAGAGAGAGGCAGATTCAGACACATCCCTTCATCCTGACCCGGTTGTTTGCCATGGAAGATGACTTTTGCTCTCTCAGGTGCTTCATACCTGCCTACAACTTCTCCAGGTATCATTTGTGCATGGACATTTGAGGTTCTCATCAGGTGGAAGGTCCCCAAATTTCCTGTATTGTAAGAACCACTCTGTCCCTGCTCTTCTGTAAAATGATTGAGGGAACAGTGTATACTTGGGGTTAAAAACAGGTTTGATTTGGGTTACGAGTGATTCTGCGTGATGAATAATGGTATTGGTAACCTGCAATATTTACAAGAATATAGAGGTGAAATATAAGTAGGAAAACAGAAATCTAGGTATGATTTGAAGCCCAGAAGGGTTTTGCCCTTGATTGGGATACTTACCTTTGAATGATGTTCTGCAAAGGTGCCTCAGATAATTCGATATACAATGGCATAGGACCTTGTACATTGGATGATTGAATTTAGAAGAGAACATCCAGTCAAAAAGGGATATTCAGTAGGATTAGGAAGATAGTCTGTAGGTTTAGGAAGAAGAGTGAGTATAGGATTTGGACCAAAAGTTCTTTAGCAATAGATTTTCGGTTGTGGAGTGAATGTAAATGTCAGCACATATGAAGAGTCAGTCACTATGTTGAACTGGGGAAAATATGTAGAAAAGCAGATATCAATAGAAACATTACGAAATCAGGCAAAGTATAAAGTGAGTGATAGAATTAGACATTTTCAACAGGGTTGAGTTTGAATATATAAATTAGGAAAAAAACAAATATGTAGTCACCAATAGGATTGACAATTGACAGCATTAGGCAACCTGGACATGGATGTTTTTAGAAATCCATGTTCACTTTCCATTTAGGCTTTGGTACAATCATAAGTGTGACCTTTCCATTTTTTGTCCAGAATATTACTGTGATAATGAGGTGACATGAGTATTTCTTTCACCATTTCTGGGAGCAATATATTGAAGATGTAAAATGAGAATCGGGGGTACAAAGAGGTGTACCCTGTTTCTAGGAACATAGAGAAAAAGCATGAATAGACCATACAGTGAATAAAAAATATAACTTTTTTGAACTTTAAATAATGAATTGAACTGATATCTGAAAAATTAAAGGAAATCGTATATTCATTCCAACCAGGTATATATGTAATGGAAATATTTGTGTTTTGGTTTATCATGAAGAGTGTGTGAGTTTTGCTTCAAAATGATTATGGAAATTCAAAATAATGTGTTTGGAAAGAAGTCTCACGAAAAGACCAGTCAAGAAACCCTGACAATACATGTGTTCTGAAGCAAGAAGTGGTGAAAGTTGAAACAAATGCTTATTAATTTGTGAACTTGTGGATGAAATGTATATCCTGTGATGTGCAAAAACTGAAGAAACAATAATGTACCAGTGTCGAATACAAATGAATGACAAATTACATATCATGTCCCATAGGAGTCTACTTGCATTGATGTTAGACTGGGTCAGTTACTGTAGAATAATTAGGATTTGTATGCACCATTCACTGAAGTTAGTTTTCAGTACTAGGAAACAAATATGTATTTCAGGTGGATGAATATTTCCGATTATCATCTTGTGAAAAGTGGATTATAAATCCACATACATGAACATGAATGAATTTAGAGAGTGTATATTAGACACATATATTTCATATTTTGAAAAATTTGGAGAGTATATCTATATCTATATCTATATCTATACACACACACACACACACACACACACACACAACTCACAGACATTAAAAAGTACCAATATAAATGCCAATCGAAATTCATCAGTAAATATGTATCATCCACAAATGCAAAAATATTTATTTTACTGAACATGAGTTAATGTATAATGTTGTTCTACTAGGACGCTCTCCTATAAGTTGAATTTTCATTTCCAACAGCATTTAGGAGGAGTGAACTCTTCTCACAATTTGTATCTGCCAAGACAGCCACCTCACAAAAATGTACGTGTGATACCTGGTAGGATTCTATATATGCATATAAATATACATGTGTGAATAGACTACAGAAAAAGGAAACAAGAATTCACATATTTGTTAAGTTTAAAACACATGGAGAATATTTCAAATAAATTTGACTAGATTTATAACTCCTACCTTATATAATGCAAATGTCAAGTAAAACTATACAACATGTCTCCTCTGAAGTACTTGTATTTCTACTGTGTTGGGTTAATTTTCTCCATTATATTAGGATGAATAGTCTGAGTCTACTAGGTATGGGTTAGTGTCAGGGATTCATTATTTCGATGGAAAATTGGAAAATGAATCCAATGTGTATGTAAATATATGTTGCACAAATATCCTCCCGCTCTCATCCAGAACAATGCCTTGACATTACCTTCACCCCAAGTAAGACACAATTAGAGGAGAAGAGTTACAAAATCAGTGAACACATATCTGGAATGGAAAATGCTCAGGAGTTCACAACCTTGGAGGTGGTAGAGGAGTTTCCAAAACTAAGGGACAGGGTAAACACTCCACAAACATGGAGCTCTGCTGGCCTAAAAACTTTTTGAGAAACTGCCTCTGAGCTTCCGCACTTGAAATATATGTTGTTTTCAGGAGATTTGGCTTCCTCTGTAGTGAGAACATCAAAGCTGGGTCTGCATCTATGTGACCTGGAGGACATGGTTTCTTATTTTCCAATGAACAAGATGAAGCAGTGCTGAATCCTCTCTTTGTAGGTAAACTGAGGCCACTGGGGACTAAGTGTCTCCCCATGTGGACTGTGAAGCCATTTGGTCCTCTTCCACTTTTTGTGGTGTTTTTGCTGCTGCACTGTGAGTTTGATATTTTTTTCACGAAATACTAGGAGCTAACCGGGGACACAGTGCTGGAGGGAGTTCTGTCGCGTGTGGTGGGTCAGGGTCTGCAAGAGAATGCACCAACTAGGCTCCTATCTCTCACAGCTTGCCCCATTGCCCCCTTGTCCATATCAACCTGATTCTTAATTTTCCTCTGAAAACTCTCCATGTAAAAAGATGCCTTTACATATAAGGGTCTGCTGGCTGCACCATGTCAGTTACAAGCCATTTGGAATCCAATGGTAGATCCACATGGCCCTACCACGGATGTTTTATCAAACACCTCCCCACCACTGCTCTAGACCCACTCCTCAGCAGGCTCCAAATTTCTGGCATCTCTGTTCTACACCATTTTCATGAAACTCAGTAAATCAAGGCACTGTCTGGTATACTCATGATCAGCAAAAGGACATCCAATGTTTCTCCAGTGCCACCTGGTCATAGGAATTTCAAAAATTTCATGGTATTTATCTAGCCATTTTTCAAGCATGAAGTTGGAGGCACTGTGGGTTTCAGTTCATTCAGCAAACATTAAATGGTGAGGAAGCTCATTTCAATGAAATCTCTGGAGAACTCTCACAGGCATGGCTTCCCAAAGAGTGGACAAAAGGTAACATTAGGCCAGGCCCATTGAGGTCTACAATGTGAGGTCCATGTGTGTTTTGACTCTCAACTATGGCTGCCATTTCTTTAAGAATAAAATCATGTGATATCCTTGCTGAGATTCCCAGGCCTCTATAAAAATCCACCCGGGGGATAGATCTCAGTTTCCAAGAGCGACTTTCATGCGTGGCCTCTTAAAATCCCAACAAAATTCATGGCAATGCTTCTCTGAGTTCAGTTCCAAAACCCAGTCTCTAAGGGGAATCACACCAGAGTTCAAGCCCACGTGGACCCAGTCATTTTTTCCAATGCCACACAAATGACCAAAATTAAAACCAAAACACTCCCACATGGCCCTCATCTTATTCCGTATAGTCAATCATCTTAACCTCTGGCTGGAGGTTTCCATGAGGGGCGCAGCCAATGACAGTGTCCAAAATCAGCTCGTTTGCCCCTCATTTGTCTAAAGTCAGGGTAGCCTGGACACCGTTTCTGTGAACCAGGAGTGAACAAATAAGCCTGCCGTTAATACTTCTGTGTTTCTCCAATTTGAGGCCTACTGATTTTAGGTATCGATTCTTTAGGTGATTTAGAGTCATGCGAAAACACAAGCACCTCTGCAGGGCTTTGAAGAACTCATTTGACCCAAAGAATCCCTATTGTCATTTGATGGAGTGCAGGAACCTAACAGAGGAAGGCAAGAGACTTCATCCACAATGAATGAAATTTTTTGCCATTTTGGTATTGGAAGCTCACATGGGATCATTCTTAAGATCCATCAGGTGCTGAGAATCTAAGTCACAGCCACACACAGGCCCAAGAGGCTGATAAAGACACATCCCTTTCCAAAGCAATTAAGCAAAGAGCCACAGGTGAGGCCCATTCATTTCCATTTGAAAACTGTTTTCTTCAGGCTTCACAAAGGGGTGGCCTGAGGCAAAGACCTTCCTGACATTCAGTGCAACACAACAATAAGTAAGCAAAAGGCCCAAAGCAGGGTTTCTGCACTGAGACTTTCCTGGTCACACTGATATCTGAGTTTTCTGAGATGCTCGCCATTCTCTTCAGCTATCCAGTACATGGCCATGTCACAGAGCTTGGAGGTGGTACATATTTTGGACACAAATCCATGAGCCTATTCTGGAGAGTGGCCAGAATTCAGGAAGAAAACAACAACTTAGAAAGATAGCAGGTGTTGCACATCGATAAGACAAGCTGCAGTCCATTCATATATTGGGCAGGATGAATTTTGGTATGATTTATACTAGACAGGACACATCCATTAATGCATTCTCTTTTCTAATGTCTACAACAACGGACACAGTGGGATACACAGAAACAGAAACACTCGCCGTGTCAAATGACTTACTAGAAACTGTCCACTCCATACCAAACAAACCGCCTTTCCTATCTATTCTCAGAACATGAGACAAAACAACAAACCCACACACACTCCCACAAAGGCACCTCCTTCCCCCAAGTAGGTCTGTGACTATCTGGAGTGTCCTCTGACTGGTGGGCCATACTATGTTCCCCCGAAATGGCCTGTCTTCTCTCAGATCTTGTTTCCTTGACCAACTCTCTGAAGATGTCAGGAAAAAGTGGTTAGCCACTACCTGTTTTCTCAGGAACGGTCCATCTTCAGAGCTCTCCTGGCATTTGGCCATCCTCACATCATTAGGTACCAAGAAAACTGACTCTGTCCTTGGTAAATCCAAACAAGTGAGCCCACTGGGACTGGGACTGCGACTGCCTCTGGGTGCCTGGCTTCTTGGATACCAAGTTCAGAGAGTTCCATCACCAAGGAAATGAGGTATGTCACATTCTTTGGAACTGAATGAGGTCACTGCCTTGGCAACCACTTTGTCCTAACAGTAGCTTCAAAGGGTAACATAAAATGGAGGTTGCCCCCGCTTCCTGTGACACTTTCATAAGGTAGAATGTATATCACCATTGGCACCCGGGAACAGCTCTCCACTCAGGCCTGGTTTGGTCCATCTTCTCTACAATAAGAAGAGAGAGATTCAGATTCAGACACATCCCTTCATCCTGACCAGGTTGTTTGCCATGGAAGATGACTTTTGCTCTCTCAGGTGCTTCATACCTGCCTACAACTTCTCCAGGTATCATTTGTGCATGGACATTTGAGGTTCTCATCAGGTGGAAGGTCCCCAACTTTCCTGTATTGTAAGAACCACTCTGTCCCTGCTCTTCTGTAAAATGATTGAGGGAACAGTGTATACTTGGGGTTAAAAACAGGTTTGATTTGGGTTACGAGTGATTCTGTGTGATGAATAATGGTATTGGGAACCTACAATATTTACAAGAATATAGAGGTGAAATATAAGTAGGAAAACAGAAATCTAGGTATGATTTGAAGCCCAGAAGGGTTTTGCCCTTGATTGGGATACTTAGCTTTGAATGATGTTCTGCAAAGATGCCTCAGATATTTCGATATACAATGGCATAGGACCTTGTACATTGGATGATTGAATTTAGAAGAGAACATCCAGTCTAAAAGGGATATTCAGTAGGATTAGGAAGATAGTCTGTAGGTTTAGGAAGAAGAGTGAGTATAGGATTTGGACCAAAAGTTCGTTAGCAATAGACTTTCGGTTGTTGAGTGAATGTAAATGTCAGCACATATGAAGAGTCAGTCACTATGTTGAACTGGGGAAAATATGTAGAAAAGCAGATATCAATAGAAACATTACGAAATCAGGCAAAGTATAAAGTGAGTGATAGAATTAGACATTTTCAACAGGGTTGAGTTTGAATATATAAATTAGGAAAAAAACAAATATGTAGTCACTAATAGGATTGAAAATTGACAGCATTAGGCAACCTGGACATGGATTTTTTAGAAATCCATGTTCACTTTCCATTTAGGCTTTGGTACAATCATAAGTGTGACCTTTCCATTTTTTGTCCAGAATATTACTGTGATAATGAGGTGACATGAGTATTTCTTTCACCATTTCTGGGAGTAATATATTGAAGATGTAAAATGAGAATCAGGGGTACAAAGAGGTGTACCCTGTTTCTAGGAACATAGAGAAAAAGCATGAATAGACCATACTGTGAATAAATAATATAACTTTTTTGATCTTTAAATAATGAATTGAAATGATATCTGAAAAATTAAATAAAATCGTATATTGATATACAATCATTCATTCCAACCAGGTATATATGTAATGGAAATATTTGTGTTTAGGTTTATCATGAAGAGTGTGTGGGTTTTGCTTCAAAATGATTATGGAAATTCAAAATAATGTGTTTGGAAATGAGTCTCATGAAAAGACCAGTCAAGAAACCCTGACAATACATGTGTTCTGAAGCAAGAAGTGGTGAAAGTTGAAACAAATGCTTATTAATTTGTGAACTTGTGGATGAAATGTATATCCTGTGATGTGCAAAAACTGAAGAAACAATAATATACCAGTGTCGAATACAAATGAATGACAAATTACAGATCATGTCCCATAGGAGTCTACTTGCATTGATGTTAGACTGGGTCAGTTACTGTAGAATAATTAGGATTTGTATGCACCATTCACTGAAGTTAGTTTTCAGTACTAGGAAACAAATATGTATTTCAGGTGGATGAATATTTCTGATTATAATCTTGTGAAAAGTGGATTATAAATCCACATACATGAACATGAATGAATTTAGAGAGTGTATATTAGACGCATATATTTCATATTTTGAAAAATTTGGAGAGTATATCTATATCTATATCTATATCTATACACACACACACACACAAACACACACACAAACACAAACACTCACAGACATTAAAAATACCAATATAAATGCCAATCGAAATTCATCTGTAAATATGTATCATCCACAAATGCAAAAATATTTATTTTACTGAACATGAGTTAATGTATAATGTTGTTCTTCTAGGACGCTCTCCTATAGGTTTTTATTTTTATTTCCAATAGCATTTAGGACTAGTGAACTCTTCTCACAATTTGTATCTGCCAAGACAGCCACCTCACAAAAATGTACTTGTGATACCTGGTAGGATTCTATATATGCATATAAATATACATGTGTGAATAGGCTACAGAAAAGGGAAACAAGAATTCACATATTTGTTAAGTTTAAAAACACAAGGAGAATATTTCAATTAAAATTTGACTAGATTTATAACTCCTACCTTATATAATGCAAATGTCAAGTCCAACTATACAACATGTCTCCTCTGAAGTACTTGTATTTCTAATGTGTTGGGTTAATTTTCTCCATTATATTAGGATGAATAGTCTGAGTCTACTAGGTATGGGTTAGTGTCAGGGATTCAGTATTTCGAATGGAAAATTGGAAAATGAATCCAATGTGTATGTAAATATATGCTGCACAAATATCCTCCCGCTCTCATCCAGAACAAAGCCTTGACATTACCTTCACCCCAAGTAAGACACAATTAGAGGAGAAGAGTTACAAAATCTGTGAATACATATCTGGAATGGAAAATGCTCAGGAGTTCACAACCTTGGAGGTGGTAGAGGAGTTTCCAAAACTAAGGGACAGGGTAAACACTCCACAAACATGGAGCTCTGCTGGCCTAAAAACTTTTTGAGAAACTGCCTCTGAGCTTCCACACTTGAAATATATGTTGTTTTCAGGAGATTTGGCTTCCTCTGTAGTGAGAACATCAAAGCTGGGTCTGCATCTATGTGACCTGGAGGACATGGTTTCTTATTTTCCAATGAACCAGATGAAGCAGTGCTGAATCCTCTCTTTGTAGGTAAACTGAGGCCACTGGGGACTAAGTGTCTCCCCGTGTGGACTGTGAAGCCATTTGGTCCTCTTCCAGTTTTTGTGGTGTTTTTGCTGCTGCACTGTGAGTTTGGTATTTGTTTCACGAAATACTAGGAGCTAAACTGGGACACAGTGCTGGAGGGAGTTCTGTCATGTGTGGTGGGTCAGGGTCTGCAAGAGAATGCACCAACTAGGCTCCTATCTCTCACAGCTTGCCCCATTGCCCCCTTGTCCATATCAACCTGATTCTTAATTTTCCTCTGAAAACTCTCCATATAACAAGATGCCTTTACATATAAGGGTCTGTTGGCTGCACCATGTCAGTTACAAGCCATTTGGAATCCAATGGTAGATCCACATGGCCCTACCACGGATGTTTTATCAAACACCTCCCCACCACTGCTCTAGACCCACTCCTCAGCAGGCTCCAAATTTCTGGCATCTCTGTTCTACACCATTTTCATGAAACTCAGTAAATCAAGGCACTGTCTGGTATACTCATGATCAGCAACAGGACATCCAATGTTTCTCCAGTGCCACCTGGTCATAGGAATTTCAAAAATTTCATGGTATTTATCTAGCCATTTTTCAAGCATGAAGTTGGAGGCACTGTGGGTTTCAGTTCATTCAGCAAACATTAAATGGTGAGGAAGCTCATTTCAATAAAATCTCTGGAGAACTCTCACAGGCATGGCTTCCCAAAGAGTGGACAAAAGGTCACATTAGGCCAGGCCCATTGAGGTCTACAATGTGAGGTCCATGTGTGTTTTGACTCTCAAATATGGCTGCCATTTCTTTAAGAATAAAATCATGTGATATCCTTGCTGAGATTCCCAGGCCTCTGTGGAAATCCACCCGGGGCCTAGGTCTCAGTTTCCAAGAGCGACTTTCATGCATGGCCTCTTAAAATCCCAACAAAATTCATGGCAATGCTTCTCTGAGTTCAGTTCCAAAACCCAGTCTCTAAGGGGAATCACACCAGAGTTCAAGCCCACGTGGACCCAGTCATTTTTTCCAATGACACACAAATGACCAAAATTAAAACCAAAACACTCCCATATGGCCCTCATCTTATTTCATATAGTCAATCATCTTAACCTCTGGCTGGAGGTTTCCATGAGGGGCGCAGCCCAAGACAGTGTCCAAAATCAGCTCGTTTGCCCCTCATTTGTCTAAAGTCAGGGTAGCCTGGACACCGTTTCTGTGAACCAGGAGTGAACAAATAAGCCTGCCGTTAATACTTCTGTGTTTCTCCAATTTGAGGCCTACTGATTTTAGGTATCGATTCTTTAGGTGATTTAGAGTCATGTGAAAACACAAGCACCTCTGCAGGGCTTTGAAGAAGTCATTTGACCCAAAGAATCCCTATTGTCATTTGATGGAGTGCAGGAACCTAACAGAGGAAGGCAAGAGACTTCATCCACAATGAATGAAATTTTTTGCCATTTTGGTTTTGGAAGCTCACATGGGATCATTCTTAAGATCCATCAGGTGCTGAGAATCTAAGTCACAGCCACACACAGGCCCAAGAGGCTGATAAAGACACATCCCTTTCCAAAGCAATTAAGCAAAGAGCCACAGGTGAGGCCCATTCATTTCCATTTGAAAACTGTTTTCTTCAGGCTTCACAAAGGGGTGGCCTGAGGCAAAGACCTTCCTGACATTCAGTGCAACACAACAATAAGTAAGCAAAAGGCCCAAAGCAGGGTTTCTGCACTGAGACTTTCCTGGTCACACTGATATCTGAGTTTTCTGAGATGCTCGCCATTCTCTTCAGCTATCCAGTACATGGCCATGTCACAGAGCTTGGAGGTGGTACATATTTTGGACACAAATCCATGAGCCTATTCTGGAGAGTGGCCAGAATTCAGGAAAAAAACTAGAACTTAGAAAGATAGCAGGTGTTGCACATCGATAAGACAAGCTGCAGTCCATTCATATATTGGGCATGGGAAGATTTATACTAGACAGGACACATCCATTAATGCATTCTCTTTTCTAATGTCTACAACAACGGACACAGTGGGATACACAGAAAGAGAAACACTCGCCTTGTCAAATGACTTACTAGAAACTGTCCACTCCATACCAAACAAACCGCGTTTTCTATCTATTCTCAGAACATGAGACAAAACAACAAACCCACACCCACTCCCACAAAGGCACCTCCTTCCCCCAAGTAGGTCTGTGACTATCCGGAGTGTCCTCTGACTGGTGGGCCATACTATGTTCCCCCGAAATGGCCTGTCTTCTCTCAGATCTTGTTTCCTTGACCAACTCTGTGAAGATGTCAGGAAAAAGTGGTTAGCCACTACCTGTTTTCTCAGGAACGGTCCATCTTCAGAGCTCTCCTGGCATTTGGCCATCCTCACATCATTAGGTACCAAGAAAACTGACTCTGTCCTTGGTAAATCCAAACAAGTGAGCCCACTGGGACTGGGACTGGGACTGCCTCTGGGTGCCTGGCTTCTTGGATACCAAGTTCAGAGAGTTCCATCACCAAGGAAATGAGGTATGTCACATTCTTTGGAACTGAATGAGGTCACTGCCTTGGCAACCACTTTGTCCTAACAGTTGCTTCCAAGGGTTACATAAGATGGAGGTTGCCCCTACTTCCTGTGACACTTTTATAAGGTAGAATGTATATCACCATTGGCACCCGGGAACAGCTCTCCACTCAGCCCTGGTTCGGTCCATCTTCTGTACAATAAGAATAGAGAGAGGCAGATTCAGACACATCCCTTCATCCTGACCAGGTTGTTTGCCATGGAAGATGACTTTTGCTCTCTCAGGTGCTTCATACCTGCCTAGAAATTCTCCAGGTATCATTTGTGCATGGACATTTGAGGTTCTCATCAGGTGGAAGGTCCCCAAATTTCCTGTATTGTGAGAACCACTCTGTCCCTGCTCTTCTGTAAAATGATTGAGGGAACAGTGTATACTTGGGGTTAAAAACAGGTTTGATTTGGGTTACGAGTGATTCTGCGTGATGAATAATGGTATTGGTAACCTGCAATATTTACAAGAATATAGAGGTAAAATATATGTAGGAAAACAGAAATCTAGGTATGATTTGAAGCCCAGAAGGGTTTTGCCCTTGATTGGGATACTTACCTTTGAATGATGTTCTGCAAAGGTGCCTCAGATAATTCGATATACAATGGCATAGGACCTTGTACATTGGATGATTGAATTTAGAAGAGAACATCCAGTCAAAAAGGGATATTCAGTAGGATTAGGAAGATAGTCTGTAGGTTTAGGAAGAAGAGTGAGTATAGGATTTGGACCAAAAGTTCTTTAGCAATAGATTTTCGGTTGTGGAGTGAATGTAAATGTCAGCACATATGAAGAGTCAGTCACTATGTTGAACTGGGGAAAATATGTAGAAAAGCAGATATCAATAGAAACATTACGAAATCAGCAAAGTATAAAGTGAGTGATAGAATTAGACATTTTCAACAGGGTTGAGTTTGAATACATAATCATAGGAAAAAACAAATATGTCGTCACGAATGGGAATGACATTTGAGAGCATTAGGCAACCTGGACATGGATGTTTTTAGAAATCCATGTTCACTTTCCATTTAGGCTTTGGTACAATCATAAGTGTGACCTTTTCATTTTTTGTCCAGAATATTACTGTGATAATGAGGTGACATGAGTATTTCTTTCACCATTTCTGGGAGCAATAAATTGAAGATGTAAAATGAGAATCGGGGTTACAAAGAGGTGTACCCTGTTTCTAGGAATATAGAGAAAAAGCATGAATAGACCATACTGTGAATAAATAATATAACTTTTTTGAACTTTAAATAATGAACTGAACTGATATCTGAAAAATTAAAGGAAATCGTATATTGATATACAATCATTCATTCCAACCAGGTATATATGTAATGGAAATATTTGTGTTTTGGTTTATCATGAAGAGTGTGTGACGTTTGCTTCAAAATGATTATGGAAATTCAAAATAATGTGTTTGGAAAGAAGTCTCATGAAAAGACCAGTCAAGAAACCCTGACAATACATGTGTTCTGAAGCAAGAAGTGGTGAAAGTTGAAACAAATGCTTATTAATTTGTGAACTTGTGGATGAAATGTATATCCTGTGATGTGCAAAAACTGAAGAAACAATAATGTACCAGTGTCGAATACAAATGAATGACACATTACATATCATGTCCCATAGGAGTCTACTTGCATTGATGTTAGACTGGGTCAGTTACTGTAGAATAATTAGGATTTGTATGCACCATTCACTGAAGTTAGTTTTCAGTACTAGGAAACAAATATGTATTTCAGGTGGATGAATATTTCTGATTATCATCTTGTGAAAAGTGGATTATAAATCCACATACATGAACATGAATGAATTTAGAGTGTGTATATTAGACACATATATTTCATATTTTGAAAAATTTGCAGAGTATATCTATATCTATATCTATATCTATATACACACACACACACACACACACACAACACTCACAGACATTAAAAAGTACCAATATAAATGCCAATCGAAATTCATCAGTAAATATGTATCATCCACAAATGCAAAAATATTTATTTTACTGAACATGAGTTAATGTATAATGTTGTTCTACTAGGACTCTCTCCTATAGGTTGAATTTTCATTTCCAACAGCATTTAGGAGGAGTGAACTCTTCTCACAATTTGTATCTGCCAAGACAGCCATCTCACAAAAATGTACGTGTGATACCTGGTAGGATTCTATATATGCATATAAATATACATGTGTGAATCGGCTACAGAAAAGGGAAACAAGAATTCACATATTTGTTAAGTTTAAAAACACATGGGAATATTTCAATTAAAATTTGACTAGATTTATAACTCCTACCTTATATAATGGAAATGTCAAGTCCAACTATACAACATGTCTCTGGAGAACCTTTGGATGTCCTGTTGTTTATCATGAGTATACTAGACAGTGCCTTGATTGACTGTGTTTCATGAAAATGATCTAGAACAGACATGCCAGTATGTTGGTGCCTGCTGAGTAGTGTGCCTAGAGCAGTGGTGTGTATGTGTGTCATAATACATCTCTGATGTGGCCATATGGATTTGCCATTGGCTTCCAAATGGCTTGTGACAGACATGGTGAGGCCAGCAGACACTAATATGTAAGGGCGTCTTGTTATATGGAGAGGTTTCATGGCAATGTTAAGAATCAGGTTGCAATAGACAAGGGAAAAAGCTATGTGGGATAGAAGCCTGGTTGGTGCATTCTCCTGCAGACCCTGACCCACCACATGTGGCAGAACTCCATCCAGCACTGTGTCCCTTTTGAACTCCTTGTATTTCGTGAAGCAAATACCAAACTACCAATGCAGGAGAAAGAAAAACCATGAAAAAGTGGAGGATGACCAAATGGCTTCACAGCCCAGATGGGGAGAGACTTAGCACGCACTGGTCACATTTTACTTAAAAGAGAGAATTCACCACTGCTGCCTCATGTTCATTAGAAAATAAGAAACCATGTCCTCCAGGTCACATAGAATCAGACCCAGCTTTGATGGTCTCACGACAAAGGAAGCTAAAGCTCCTGAAAACAACATATATTTCAAGTGCCCAACCTCAGAGGCAGTTTATCAAGAAGTCCTTTAGGCCAGCAGAGCTCCATGTTTGTGGAGTTTTTAACCTGTCACTTACTTATGGAAACTTCTCTACCACATCCAAGGTTGTGAACTCCTGAGCATTTTCCATTCCAGTTATATATTCACAGATTTTATAACTCTTCTCCACTAATTGTGTCTTACTTGGGGTGAAGGTAATGTCAAGGCATTGTTCTGGATGAGAGAGGGAAAATATTTTGTGTAGCACATATTTGATAGACATTGGATTCTTTTTCCTATTTTCCATTCAAAATACTGAATCCCTGACACTAACACATACCCTACTAGACTCTGACTACTAATCCTAATATGATGGAGAAAAATAACCCAAATAGAACAGAAATACAAGCAGGTCAGAGGAGGCATGGTGTATTTTTGAACTTTTCTTTTGCATAATAAATGGTAGGTGTTATAAATCTAGTGAATTTTTATTTGGAATAGTTTTTCATGTGTTTTTAAAATTAACAAATATGTGAATCCTGCCTCCCTTTCTCTCTAGCCTATACAGCACATGTATTTTTATATGTACATATAGAATCCTACCTGGTATCACACGTACATTTTTGTGAGGTTGCTGACTCGGCAGATATAAATTGTGTGAAGAGACTACCCCTCTTAAACGCTGTTGGAACTAAAAATTCAACCTATGGGTGAGCTTCCTAGTACAACAACATTATACATAATTTCATGTTCAGTAAAGTATATATTTTTGCATCAGTAGATGTTATATATTTCATTATAAATTTCATTTGGCATATATTGCTACTTTTTTATGTTTCTCTGTGTGTTTTTTTGGTATATATATATATATATATATATATATATATATATATATATATACTCTCCTGATTTATCAAAACATGAAATATATGTGTCTTATATACACTCTCTACATTCATACATTCATTCATGTTCATGCATGAGGAAATATAATCAACTTTTCTCAAGATTATTATTGGAAATATTCATCCACCTGAAATACATATTTGTTTCCTTGTACTGACAACTCACTTCTGTGAATGGTGCATACAAATCCTAATAATTCTACAGTATCTGACCCAGTTTAACATCAATGCAAGTAGATTCCTATGGGACATGATGTGTATTTTGAAGTTCATTTATATTCCACACTGCTACATTAATATTTCTGCAGTTTTTGCACATCATAGGATATATATTTCATCCACAAGTTCACAAATTTATAGGTATTTTTTCACTTTTAATCATTTCCTGCTTCAGAACACATGTATTCCTCCCGGTTTCTTGACTGGTCTTTTCATGAGACTTCTCTGCAAACACATTTTTTTTTTTAATTTCATAATCAGTTTTGAAGCAAAACTCACACACTTTTCATGATAAACCATAAATCTAATATCACCATTAGATGCATAACTGTTTGGAATTGATGATTGTATATCAATATTAGGTTTCCTCTATATTTTCAGAAATCAATTCAATCCATTATTTAAAGTTCGAACCAGTTATATTATTTATTCACAGTATGGTCTATTCATGCATTATCTCTATATTCATAGGCACAAGGTACACCTATTTGTACCCCCAATTAATTTATACGTCTTCAAAATATTGCTTTCCTACATATTTTACCCAGTTCATCATTGTGACTGACTCTTCACATGTGCTGACATTTACATTCACTCTCTACCTGAAACCCTATTGCTAAAGAACTTTTGGTCCAAATCCTATACTCACTCTTTTATCTAAACCCACCGACTATTTTCCTAATCCTACCGAATATCCCTTTTTGACTGGATGTTCTCTTCCACATTCAATCATCCAAATTAGAAGGTCCTATGCCATAGTATATTGATTTAACTGAGACAACTGTGCAGGACATAAATCAATGCTAAGTATCCCAATCAAGGGCCCAATGCCCTTCTGGGCTTCAAAACTTACCTAGATTTCTGTTTTCATACTTATATTTCACCTATATATTCTTATAAATATCGCAGGTTCCTAATACAAATATTCATTCCAGAGAATGATTCCTAACCCAAATTGAACATGTTATTAACCCTAACCATACACTTTTCCCTCAATCTAATTTTACAGAAGAGCAGGGACAGAGTTGGTCTTACAATACAGGAATATAGGCGATCTTCCAGCTGCTGAAAACCTAAAAGGTCCATGCTGAAATGATCCTTGGAGAAGATGTAGGCATCTATGAAGGACATGAGAGAGCAAAAGTCATCTTCCATGGCAAACAACCTGGTCAGGTTGATGGGATGTGTCTGAATTAGCCTCTCTCTTCCTAATGTAGAGAAGATGGACCAAACCATGCCTGTGTGGAGAGCTGTTCCCCGGTGCCTATGGTTGATATACCATTCTAACATATGAATGAGTCACAGCAAGTAGAGGCAGCCTCCATCTTTTGGGAACCATGTAAGCAACTGTTAAAACAAAGTGGTTTCCAAGGCAGTGACTTCATTCAGATCTTGAAGAAAGTGACATCACCTTACAGTTTTGGTAATGAAAGTCTGTGATCTTGGGATCCAGGAAACCAGGCACACAGAGTCAAACCCACTTCATGTCCCAGTGGGCTAACTTGTTTGGATTTAACAAGACAGAGTTACTCTTTCTTTGTACCTACTGATGTGAGGACAGCCAAATGCCTGGAAACTATGAAGACTGGCCTTTCCAGAGAAAGCAGGTAGTTTCTCACCATGGGCTCCTGACAACTTCACAGAGTTGGCCAAATAGACCAGATTGGAGACAGGACACGCCATTTTGGGGGAACATAGTATGGCCCACAAGTCAGAGGACACTCCGGATAGTCACAGACCTACTTGGGGAAAGGAGGTGACTTTTTGGGTGTGAGTGTGAGTTTGTGGTTTTGTCTCATGTTCTGAGAATAGTTAGGAAAGCTGGTTTGTTTGTTTTGGAGTGGACTGTGTCTAGTAAGTCCTTTGACAAGGTGAGTGTTTCTGTGTCTATATATCATACTGTGTCCGTGATTGTAGACATTAGAAAAGAGAATGCATCAATGGATGTGTCCTGTCTACAAGAAAGCTTCAAAGCATTCATCCTGTGCAATTAATGAATGGACTGCAGGTTGCCGTATGGATGGGCAACTCCTGCCATCTTTCTAAATTCCTGTTTTCTTCCTGAATTCTGGACACTCTCCAGAATACGCTCATGATTTTGTGTCCAAGATATGTACCACCTCCATCTCTGTGACATGGCCATGTACTGGATAGCTGAAGGGAATGGAGAGTATCTCAGAAAACTCAGATATCAGTATGCCCAAGAAAGTCTCAGTGGAGAAACCCTGCTTTGGGCCTTTTGCTTACCTATTCTGTTGCCCTGAAAGTCAGGAAGGTCTTTGCCTCACGCCACACTTTGTGAAGCCTGCAGAAAATAGTTTTCAAATGGAAAAGAATGGTCATTACCTGTGCCTCTTTGCTTAATTGCTTTGGAAATGGATGTTTCGGAATCAGCCTCTCAGCCGTATGTGAGGCTGTGGCTTAGATTCACAGCACATGATGGGTCTAAAGAAAAATCCCATGTGTGCATCCCAAACCAAAATGGGCAAAAGAGCTGTCAGAGTGGTTCTTACAATACAGGAAAGTTGGGGACCTTCCACCTGATGAGAACCTCAAATGTCCATGCACAAATGATACCTGGAGAAGTTGTAGGCAGGTATGAAGCACCTGAGAGAGCAAAAGTCATCTTCCATGGCAAACAACCTGGTCAGGATGAAGGGATGTGTCTGAATCTGAATCTCTCTCTTCTTATTGTAGAGAAGATGGACCTAACCAGGCCTGAGTGGAGAGCTGTTCCCGGGTGCCAATGGTTGATATACATTCTACCTTATGAAAGTGTCACAGGAAGTAGGGGCAACCTCCATCTTATGTTACCCTTGGAAGCAACTGTTAGGACAAAGTGGTTGCCAAGGCAGTGACCTCATTCAGTTCCAAAGAATGTGACATACCTCATTTCCTTGGTGATGGAACTCTCTTAACTTGGTATCCAAGAAGCCAGGCACCCAGAGGCAGTCCCAGTCCCAGTCCCAGTGGGCTCACTTGTTTGGATTTACCAAGGACAGAGTCAGTTTTCTTGGTACCTAATGATGTGAGGATGGCCAAATGCCAGGAGAGCTCTGAAGATGGACCTTTCCTGAGAAAACAGGTAGTGGCTAACCACTTTTTCCTGACATCTTCACAGAGTTGGTCAAGGAAAGAATGTCTGAGAGAAGACAGGCCATTTCGGGGGAACATAGTATGGCCCACCAGTCAGAGGACACTCCGGATAGTCACAGACCTACTTGGGGCAAGGAGGTGCCTTTGTGGGAGTGGGTGTGGGTTTGTTGTTTTGTCTCATGTTCTGAGAATAGATAGGATAGGCGGTTTGTTTGGTTTGGAGTGGACAGTTTCTAGTAAGTCATTTGACACGACGAGTGTTTCTGTTTCTGTGTATCCCACTGTGTCTGTTGTTGTAGACATTACAAAAGAGAATGCATTAATGGATGTGTCCTGTCTAGTATAAATCTTCCCATAATTCATCCTGCCCAATATATGAATGGACTGCAGCTTGTCTTATCGATGTGCAACACCTGCTATCTTTCTAAGTTGTAGTTTTCTTCCTGAATTCTGGCCACTCTCCAGAATAGGCTCATGGATTTGTGTCCAAAATATGTACCACTGCCAAGCTCTGTGACATGGCCATGTACTGGATAGCTGAAGAGAATGGCGAGCATCTCAGAAAACTCAGATATCAGTGTGACCAGAAAAATCTCAGTGCAGAAACCCTGCTTTGGGCCTTTTGCTTACTTATTGTTGTGTTGCACTGAATGTCAGGAAGGTCTTTGCCTCATGCCACCCCTTTGTGAAGCCTGAAGAAAACAGTTTTCAAATGGAAATGAATGGGCCTCACCTGTGGCTCTTTGCTTAATTGCTTTGGAAAGAGATGTGTCTTTATCAGCCTTTGGACCTGTGTGTGGCTGTGACTTAGATTCTCAGCACCTGATAGATTTTAAGAATGATCCCATGTGAGCTTCCAAAACCAAAATGGCAAAAAATATCATTCATTGTGGATGAAGTCTCTTGCCTTCCTCTGTTAGGTTCCTGCACTCCATCAAATGAGAATAGGGATTCTTTGGGTCAAATGAGTTCTTCAAAGCCCTGCAGAGGTGCTTGTGTTTTCACATGACTCTAAATCACCTAAAGAATTGATACCTAAAATCAGTAGGCCTGAAATTGGAGAAACAAAGAAGTATTAAAGGCAGGCTTATTTGTTCACTCCTGGTTCACAGAAACGGTGTCCAGGCTACCCTGACTTTAGGCAAATGAGGGGCAAAGGAGCTGATTTTGGACACTGTCTTGGGCTGCGCCCCTCATGGAAACCTCCAGCCAGAGGTTAAGACGATTGACTATATGGAATAAGATGAGGGCCATGTGGGAGTGTTTTGGTTTTGATTTTGGTCATTTGTGTGGCATTGGAAAAAATGACTGGGTACACGTGGGCTTGAACTCTGGTGTGATTCCCCTTAGAGACTGGATTTTGGAAGTGAACTCAGAGAAGCATTGCCATGAATTTTGTTGGGATTTTAAGAGGCCATGCATGAAAGTCGCTCTTGGAAACTGAGACCTAGGCCCCGGGTGGATTTCCACAGAGGCCTGGGAATCTCAGCAAGGATATCACATGATTTTATTCTTAAAGAAATGGCAGCCATAGTTGAGAGTCAAAACACACATGGACCTCACATTGTAGACCTCAATGGGCCTGGCCTAATGTGAACGTTTGTCCACTCTTTGGGAAGCCGTGCCTGTGAGAGTTCTCCAGAGATTTTATTGAAATGAGCTTCCTCACCATTTAATGTTTTCTGAATGAACTGAAATCCACAGTGCCTCCAACTTCATGCTTGAAAAGTGGCTAGATAAATACCATTAAATTTTTGAAATTCCTATGACCAGGTGGCACTGGAGAAACACTGCATGTCCTGTTGCTGATCATGATTATACCAGACAGTGCCTTGACTTACTGAGTTTCATGAAAATGGTGTAGAACAGAGATGCCAGTAAGTTGGAGCCTGCTGAGTAGTGGGTCTAGAGCAGTGGTGGGGAGGTGTTTGATAAAACATCCGTGGTAGGGCCATGTGGATCTACCATTGGATTCCAAATGGCTTGTAACTGACATGGTGCAGCCAGCAGACCCTTGTATGTAAAGGCATCTTGTTACATGGAGAGTTTTCAGAGGAAAATTAAGAATCAGGTTGATATGGACAAGGGGGCAATGGGGCAAGCTGTGAGAGATAGAAGCCTAGTTGGTGCATTCTCTTGCAGACCCTGAACCACCACACGTGACAGAACTCCCTCCAGCACTGTGTCCCAGTTTAGCTCCTAGTATTTCGTGAAACAAATACCAAACTCACAGTGCAGCAGCAAAAACACCACAAAAAGTGGAAGAGGACCTAATGGCTTCACAGTCCACACGGGGAGACACTTAGTCCCCAGTGGCCTCAGTTTACCTACAAAGAGAGGATTCAGCACTGCTTCATCTAGTTCATTGGAAATAAGAAACCATGTCCTCCAGGTCACATAGATTCAGACCCAGCTTTGATGGTGTCACTACAAAGGAAGCCAAATCTCCTGAAAACAACATATATTTCAAGTGCAAAACTCAGTGGCAGTTTCTCAAAAAATTTTTAGGCCAGCAGAGCTCCATGTTTGTGGAGTGTTTACCCTGTCCCTTAGTTTTGGAAACTGCTCTACCACCTCCAAGGTTGTGAACTCCTGAGCATTTTCCATTCCAGATATGTATTCACTGATTTTGTAACTCTTCTCCTCTAATTGTGTCTTACTTGGGGTGAAGGTAATGACAAGGCATTGTTCTGGATGAGAGCAGGAGGATATTTGTGCAGCATATATTTACATACACATTGGATTCATTTTCCAATTTTCCATTCGAAATACTGAATCCCTGACACAAACCCATACC